>NC_044982.1:136845433-137023529 GCF_008728515.1 Papio anubis
TCCTTTTTCCACTTCAATTTTGATTGTCTCTCCTACCTTTCTTTCCTTCTCAGAAACAGAACATCTATTAACTACTTTATAGGTTCCTTGTATCTACAAAGATATTATTTGTATCCACAAACTCTACAGCTCTTTGCATCCAAAAAGTGTTACACACACACCCACCAGTTATATCTGGTAGCACAGATGGAAAGATTCCATGCCCAGTTCCAATAAAGGACAAAAAAACTATTTTTTCACCATTCCCATTGAATCCGTTATTATTCATCTTTTTTGGACTCATATGAGGACTTAAATTCAAGAATCTGATTAAAACTGTAGGCTTACATACACACAGAACTTTGTGTATAATTTCTGAGGCTCACAGAATTCCTAAAGCACAACCATGGGTCCAGACCAAGCCCCCTGCCCTGGCCTGGGAAATGTGGCACCAAATCTTAATGACTTTCTCTCCCTCCCTGCTGCCTCCATCAACACATCAGTGCTTAGGATATTTTTTAGATGCTAAAAAAAAAAAAATGTATCAAGTGAATGAACATATGAATAAGGAAGGAAAAAAAGTCAAGTCGAACACTCTGAAACTATTGCAAATTATTTATCCTTTCAGGTTGCAGTCTTCAGTGCCTCTGTTGCTGTGTGTGTGTGTGTGTGTGTGTGTGTGTGTACATATTTCTTTGTCTGTCTCAATATCCATTCCTTAGTACTTCCTGAGCTGCTTTTACCTGGGAGAGGGAACTCAGTTTCTCCCCTCTGCATCAGCTTATGCAAAGTTCTTAAGAACAGAACCAGCCCCAGGCAACACTGATGAGACAAAGGTAGATTTCCACACCATTCTGTCTTCCTTCTGCTCCCCTTCAGCCCTCTCACATCCTGGTGCTTCTCCAGCAGGGCCCCACCAGAGATCTGAGAGCTCTAGACCTAACCCTCCACAGGTCCAGGAACAGTGCTAAATGTACTTGTATTCCACTCAGAGGATGAATATCTACAGGAACCTGCTCTCAGCTGACAGTGCCTTAGGAAAGCAACAGAAGAAGCTAATGCACACTAATTAGTGAGTAGAAGGATATAAAAAATTATAGAAATAAAGACATTCAAGATTCTCTTTTAAGCAACTACCTACTTTCCTGCTAAGGGAGAGCCATGTCTGAAAACTGGATAACCACTTGGTTTTGCCTGATACAGAGTAGGCGCCTACTAAATATTTATGAAATAAATGACTAAATGAAAGAACGCTACTGATAGGTTCGCACATGAAGGAATGAATGTTAAGAAAGAAAAGATTTGCAGTGATCACAGAATACTGAGAACATTTTTTTCTATTTCAGAATATGAACAATCCCCTTTTCCCATTTAGTGGCTCAGGAATCCAAATCCTCTATTTTGTGGGAAAGCGAGGAGGAAAAGCAAGGCACGGTAGTGTGGACGTGTGTGAGAGTGGGTATATGAGAGACAGAATGAAAGAGTGGTTGAAAAAAGTTTTACACTCTGATCCCACATCCCTTTTGCAGGAAAAAAAAAAAAGTGTTGCTGGTTCCAACTCTCAGAAGGCAATTCTAATGCTCCGGTCAAATGTCACCCCAAAATCTACGGGCCACCCACCAGCAGCTGTTCCTGCAGAAGTAGCAGCAGGGAAGAGGGCCAGGGATGCCTGTCGCTCACCTCTCTCTCTGTACTCCTCAGGCTCCATCATCTCCCTTGGGCTCTGGCTCCTTCTCACAGATGGACACGCAGGAGGTGGAAGGCGTGAAAGGCGTGGAGCAGCCCAGCTTCCCTCTCGCCAGCCCTGCGCACTCCCTGGCTGCCAGTGTGGGCCCTTTATTTAAAGGGTTCTTTCTTTAACCTTAGCTCCGCCCTTCAAAGTCCCTTCCTCTAGGTTTAATTAATTCCACCCTTTCTTTCCTGGTCCTCGTTGAAAACAGTGACCACAACTTCGACTGGTCAAGAGAGCCAGGATAAAAGGCGCTTCTAAATTAAGCAGTGCACTTAGCAACCCAAGCCTGCAGGCAGCCTCCAGGTGGATGCGGTAAAAGAGCCCTCAGTTATTTCTGCCCCTGGATTCAGACAATAGAGCTCCAGCCTCAGGCAAGCTCTCAGCTCAGTAGCCCAGAATAAGGCCAAGGGTATGCAGAAAAAGTAGCACAAATTATTAGTATTATTCCTGCCCCTGTTTCCTTATCAGCAGTAGGGAGGAAGGAACAGGCACTAATAGTGATGTCCCCTGTGCTCAGGAACGGGCAGAAGTTATCATTGACCACAATGGTTTTTCTATTACAATATACTACCTGTTGTTGTAGAGAATGAGAAAACACAGTTATAAGCCAAAAAGAATAAAAATTAAAACATCACCCCAAAATCATCACTTTTAGCACTTAAAGAAGTGGAAGGGGGCATGGAAAGGGACCTGCAGAAAACCCTGCAGGGAGGGGAAACACTATCCTTGGGGTTTGATTTCTGAGTAAAAAGTAATCCAGTGCTTGCAAGTTGCTAAATGCAATAGTCTGTCTGGTTTATTTGTTTCCCGTCGTCCTTCTTCCTCTCTTGGTGGCGTTTTATTTGTTACTGCTTCATCCTTGCAGCCCACAGTTTCTCTGGGCTTCCCTCCTACATCTCTGGCTGTTTGTTTCCTCCAGTGCTGGCACACCTCAGGGCACTGCCCTCCTTTCATCTTTCTTCTTACGTGGCATTGCCTATTTCTAAGGCTTTCTTTTTTTTCTTTTTTTTTTTTTTTTTCAGACAGAGTCTTGCTCTGTCGCCCAGGCTGGAGTGCAGTGGTGCAGTCTTGGCTCACTGCAACCTCTGCCTCCTGGGTTCACACAATTCTCCCACCTCAGCCTCCTGAGTAGCTGGGACTACAGGCACCCACCACCATGCCCCAGTAATTTTTGTGTTTTTAGTAGAGATGGGGTTTCACCATGTTGGCTGGGTTGGTCTTGAACTCCTGACGTCAAGTGATCCACCCGCCTCAGCCTCCCAAAGTGCTAGGATTACAAGTGTGAGCCACTGCGCCTGGCCCATTTCTCAGGCTTTAAATGTTACCTATGTGATATCCATATAGGTTTAAACATACCATCAGGCCCTCCCTATCTTTTGAGCTTCGAAATCTTATATCCAACTGCCTTTCTGACAAATCCTCTTGTATGACTCTGAGGCACCTCAAACTTAACGTATTGCAAAACTGTCTTTGCCCCAAAATATGCACCTCTTCTAGTCGTCCCTATCTCAGTTCATCATCTCTCCATTTTCCATCCACCCATCTATTCACCCCTTCACCATCCATTCATCCAACCACCCATCCATCCAACCACCATCCATCCATCCATCTATCCCTTCATCCATCCATTCATCCACCCAAATGCTGAAGGCATAAACCTGGAGTCTTCCTTCCCCTTCACCTTCCCTGCTCCCTGCCCAATTCAATCTGGTCAGATTCAGTTCTATTTCCAAAATAAATCTAGTCTGTCAAATTCTCCCCATTTCCATGACTACCACCCTATTCTGGTCCAAGCCACCATCATCCTTCACCTAGACTAATGCGGGAGACTTCTCATTGGCCTGTTACTGACCGTGAGTTCTTGGGCTCTCAATGTAATCGAAATTGAGAAGGCCAAAAGAGTTTTCCCAGACAGGGCTTTATCAGAGCTTATGCCCAGGCATAAGGCAGACAGCACAAGAGAAAGAGAATTCTCTGGCAGGCTCCCTGAAGAGAGTCAGGAAAGTAATTTTATGCTAAAGTAGGTAGGAACTTTTTAAATTACTACTGAAGAAACTACAGTGAGAAATCACTTCATACAGACTATGATGACTATAATAAAAAAGGTAACAAGTGTTGGTGAAGACAGGGAAAAATTAGAACTCTCATACTTTACTGGTGGGAATGTAAAATGGCACAGCCATTTTGGAAAATAATCTGGAAGCTCCTCAAAAAGCTAAACCTAGAGTTCTTTATGGCTCGACAATTCTACTGCTAGGTATATATCCAAGGAAAATGAAATCATGTCCACACAAAAACTTATACATGGGTGTTCATAGCAGAATTATTATAATAGACAAAGTGGAAATAATCCAAATGTTCATCAACAGATGAATGAATAAAATGCAGTATATCAATACAACAGAATATTATTCCACGATAATAAGGAATGAAATACTGATACATACCAAAACATGGATGAACTTGGAAACATACTAAGTGAAAGAAACTAGTCACAAGGAACCATATATTATATTATTTCATTCATATGAAATATCTAGAATAGTCAAATCTACAGAGACAGAAAATAGATTTATGGTTAGAGATGGGTAGGGAGCTGAAGATTGATGGCTAAGGAGAACAGGGTTTTTTGGCAGGATGGTGAGATGAAAATGTTCTAAAATTATTGAGTTTTTTGGTTTTGCTTTATTTTGTTTTGTTTTGAGACGGAGTCTCTGTGGCCCAGGCTGGAGTGCGGTGGCGCAATCTCAGCTCACTGAAACCTCTGCCTTCCGGGTTCAAGCAATTCTCCTGCCTCAGCCTCCTGAGTAGCTGGGATTACAGGCGTGAGCCACTGTGCCCTGCTGAAAATGTTTCAAAATTTATTATGGTGATGGTTGCACACTTCTGTGAATATACTAAAAACTATTAAACTATACAATTCAAAACAGGAAATTTTATAGAATGGGAATGATATTTCAAGAAAACTGTTGATTTAAGAAAAAAAATAATGCCCTAAGAAAATAAGGGCTTTGGTGAAAAAATGGCCTAGAGGATTTAGATTCCAGTGATATTGTCAATAAATCCTTCACAGGAGCCGGGGTGGGAAAAATAATAATATTGACAACGATATGGGAGGTAAAAAATTTGATCTCATGGAGGTAGAGAATAAAATGATAGTTACTAGAGACTGGAAAGGGTTGGTGGGAGCTGGGGGTGAGGAATAAATACAGATTGGTTAATTGGTACAAACATATAATTAGATGGAATTCAATAATATTCAATAGCACATTAGGATGACTATAGTTGGTAATTTATTATGTATTTCAAAATAGCTAGATTTGGAATGTTCTGAACACAAAGAAAAATGTTTGAGATGATGGATATCTTAAATACCTTCATTTGATGATTACACACATTGTATGCATGTATCAAAATATCACATATATTCCATAAACAGGTACAAATATTATGTATCAATTTTAGAAAGTGCCAAGCACCAAGTTAGGCACTTTTTTTTTTTTCTTTTTGAGACAGGGTCTCACTCTGTCAACCAGGCTAAAGTATAGTGATGTGATCACAGCTCACTGCAGGCTTAACTTCCAGGCCCTGGTAATTCTCCCACCCTCACCTCCTGAGTAGCAAGGACTACAGGCATGTGCTACCACACTCAGCTGATTATTGTTTTTTGTTTTGGGGGGTTTCTCTGTAGAGACGGGGTTTTGCCTGTTACCCAGGTTGGTCTTGAACTCCTGGGCTCAAATGATCCACCCAGCTCAGCCTCCCAAAGTGTTGGGATTACAGGTGTCAGCCACCACACCCAGCCAAGTTAGGCACTTTAAATAAAAAAGTATTAGTTATTTTTGGCCGGGTGTGGTGGCTCACGTCTGTAATCACAGCACTTTGGGAGGCCAAAGCAGGCAGATTACGAGGTCAGCAGATCGAGACCATCCTGACTAAAACGGTGAAACCCCATCTCTACTAAAAATACAAAAAAATTAGCCGGGCATGGTGGCGGGCGCCTGTAGTCCCAGCTACTTGGAAGGCTGAGGCAGGAGAATGGCGTGAACCCGAGAGGCGGAGCTTGCAGTGAGCAGAGATCGTGGCACTGCACTCCAGCCTGGGCGACAGAGCAAGACTCCGTCTCAAAAAAAAAGGTATTATTATTTTTTCTTCAAGTGTTGCTATCTTCCCATTATCTCTCTTCTATTCTGCAAATGCAGTCCTATGTTAAACTTGTGTATTATATATACTATTATATATAAACAGTATTGTATTCTTTTTTTATCTTCTTTTTTCTGAGTTGCTTTGAAAATATTTTTCCTATTTTTAGTTGTCTCTTCAAATATATCTAATATAATAAACCATTTATTGATTTCTTAATATTAGATATTATATTTTTTCAGTTGTAGAATTTTTTTTTTTTTTTTTTTGAGACAGAGTCTTGCTCGGAAGCTCCGGCTGGAGTGCAGTGGCCGATCTCAGCTCACTGCAAGCCATTCTCCTGCCTCAGCCTCCCAAGTAGCTGGGACTACAGGCGCCCGCCACCTCGCCCGGCTAGTTTTTTGTATTTTTAGTAGAGACGGGGTTTCACGGTGTTAGCCAGGATGGTCTCGATCTCCTGACCTCGTGATCCGCCCGTCTCGGCCTCCCAAAGTGCTGGGATTACAGGCTTGAGCCACCGCGCCCGGCCCAGTTGTAGAATTTTTATTTTTCTGCCTTATGGGGGCAAAAAAAGAATTTTTATTTGGTTCTTTTTTATAGTTTTCAACTCCTTGCCAAATTTTTAAATCTCGACTTTTATTTCATTGAACATAGTAGATGTTTTTTCAAATTGCTATTGAACAATATAAAAAAGGACCTGTGCAGGTGACAAGACGTACCATGCTCTCACGGAGTAAGACTTAATTAACATCATGAAGATAACCGTTTCCCCTAAGTTAACCTGAAAATTGAACATAATCTCAGTGGAACAATCAACAGGCTTTTGGGGTGTTCTATTTTGGAATTCAGTACCAACTTTTAATGTTCTTAGGAAAAATAAACCAGAATAAAGAAGAAAACTTTACAAGAGTAATAAGCAGTTTCTGTTCCTATCCAGAAGGTATTAAAATTTCTCATGAAGCTCAAATAATTAGAACAATGAGATAGATACTGGTGTACAAAGAGACAAACAAAAGGACCAAATAAATTTAAATGTACAGAAATTTCGCATCCTAATAAAGATAGCATCTCAGATCAGAAAGAAAAAGATGAACTATTTAATAAATTATGCTAGAACAAGGTGTTGCCATCTGGCAAGAAAAATAAGTTGGATCTATTTTTCACATCATGCACTTAAATAAATTCCAGAAAAGTCAGATTTAAATGTGAAAAATAGAAGCATAAAATTACATAAAACCATCACCACCATCAGGTTAACAGATGGTTTCATGGGTGTGTACACATGTCCAAACTCATCAAATTGTAGTAAATATGTGCTATTTTTGTATATCAATTATGCATCAATAGAGCTGTTTTTAAAAAGATGAAAATTAAATTACGAAAATTAGGAGCTTCTCTGGACAACCTCAGAGTAAAACATACATTTATAACTATGGTTCAATGCCAGAAACCATAAATCCAATCACATTTTTTTAAAACCGTAAGAAAAATCAAGATAAATAGCAAACCAAGAAAATATAATTGCAACATATTTGTACAATGGGCAAATTTGTCTAATCTGTGAAGAATTTCAAATCAAGAAGAAAAGAGGCCAGGCACAGTGGCTCATGCCTGTAATCCCAGAGCACTTGGGGAGGCCAAGGCAGGCGGATCACCTGAATTCAGGAGTTTGAGACCAGCCTGGGTAACATTGCGAAACCCTGGTGGGAGAATCACTTGAGCCTGGGAGGTGGAGGTTGCAGTGAGCCAAGATTGCCCCACTGCACTCCAACCTGGATAACAGAGTGAGATCCTGTCTCAAAAAAAAAAAAAAAAAGAAAGAAAAAGAAAAAGAAAAAGAAAAAAGATCAGCACTCTAATAGAAAAATGGGCAAAGGATAGTAAGATAAATTAGCAGAAAGGGAAATATAAAACTCATAATGGAGATCAATTTAAATCTACACTGACCTACCATATTTTACTTATCAGAATAACAAAAACCCCAGGTTAATAAACTCTGTGGGCAAGGCTGTAGGGAACTAGGAGCCCTCATCTAATGGTGGTAGAAGAGCATTCTGAAAATTCCTATAAAAACTTCAAATATACATGCCTTTTGATCCAGCTTTTCCACTTGAGGATATCCTTACTGATGTGCGCAAAGTAATTTTTTGTAGAACTGTTTGTAATAGCAAAAGACTGGAAACAACTGAAACGTACACTGCTAGGGAACTAGCACTGTACACTGCTAGATTACTCTCTGGTATGCCCACACAATGCAGCTCTACGAAAAAAAGAAGGACATGTCAAGATATATTAACAAATGAAGTACAGAACATTGTACTGTACTTGTCCCATTTGTGTTTAAAAAAAGAAAGAAAAGAAAGGAGAAAAATTGGCCGGGCGCGGTGGCTCAAGCCTGTAATCCCAGCACTTTGGGAGGCCGAGGCGGGCGGATCACGAGGTCAGGAGATCGAGACCATCCTGGCTAACATGGTGAAACCCCGTCTCTACTAAAAATACAAAAAACTAGCCGGGCGTGGTGGCGGGCGCCTGTAGTCCCAGCTACTCGGAGGCTGAGGCAGGAGAATGGCGTGAACCTGAGAGGCGGAGCTTGCAGTGAGCCGAGATCGCGCCACTGCACTCCAGCCTGGGTGACACAGCGCGAGACTCTGTCTCAAAAAAAAAAAAAAAAAGAAAGGAGAAAAATTAGAATACAGTATATATTTGCTTTTATGTTTTTTTTTCAAGACAGGGTCTCATTCTGTCACCCAGTCTGGAGTGCAGTGGCGTAATCATGGCTCACTGCAACCTCAACCTCCCGGGCTCAAGCGATCCTGCCACCTCAGCCTCCCAAGTAGCTGGGGCTACAGGTGCACACCATTCCTCAACATGTATTTAAGAATGTTAACTCTGTACTGAGCACTATGCCTTGCACTTGTCATGTACACTATTTGATTCAATCTTTACAACAACCTGGTGAAAGCCATTTTCTACATCATCTTTGAGAAACCAAGACTCAAGGAAATTAAACACTTGGCTAAAATTACAGAACATAATTACTGAAGAAGCCAGGATTTGAACCTAAGACTATCTGATCCAAAACCCATGTTCTTTCCACTACACCAAGCTGCCTCTCTCAACTTTACTGTTATTGACTCTTAAGATGACAGATATGTAGGATCAGGGGGCTAGTAGAATTCTAATTTTTGGAGGCTGTGCTAACCACTCCCAAACACTTTACTAAACATCATGTGCAATAATCCACTTAATCCTTTAAACTATAATTCAAAATACACAACTGTAAAATATCAGAAGTTAGAGCAAGTATTAAAAACAAGTTATATTAGGTAGCTTATTACATCTTTCAGAAACGCTAAAAGTGAAAATCCAATCTTTATCTCAGTAATTATCTGGAAAGTATACATTATAAAAAGGGGGAAGTACTGAACTAAAAAACAAAAGGATCAACTCGTAAATTAAAATTTCACTCCACCTTCAATTACAGGCACCCTGGGTGTCAGACTTATATAAAACTTCTTAGACTTCTTCCTCAGCTTGACATTAAGAATTGCACATAGGGGCTGGGCTCAGTGGCTCACGCCTGTAATCCCTACACTTTGGGAGGCCGCGGCGGGTGGATCACCTGAGGTCAGGAGTTCGAGACCAACCTGGCCAACATAATGAAACCCCATCTCTACTAAAAATACAAAAAATTAGCCGGTCATGGTAACAGGCACCTATAATCCCAGCTACTCGAAAAGCCTGAGACAGGAGAATCACTTGAACCCGGGAGGCAAAGGTTGCAGTGAGCTGAGATCGCGCCACTGCACTCCAGCCTGGGCAACAAGAGTGAAACTCCATCTCAAAAAAAAAAAAAAAGAATTGCACATAGAGGCATTCACTAAATATGTGCTAAGTTAGACAATACAAACGAAGTTTAAAAAAAAACATACAGTGGGAGAAGATATTTACAACTCATACAACTAGCAAAATATTAGTTTCCAGAAAAATACTAAACTTCAATATATCAGTAAGAAAAACTACACCCCCAAAATGGCCATGAACTGGTAATTCACAGAATGAACTTTAATGGATAAAAAATAAGAGGGAAAAAATGTTTGACCTCACTAGTAATAAGTGAAATGCAAATAATGAGAAACAATTTCATACCAACGTGGGTTGACAAAAATTTTTTTTTTCTTTCTTTGAGACGGAGTTTTGCTCTTGTTGCCCAGGCTGGAGTGCAATGGCATGTTCTTGGCTCACCACAACCTCCATCTCCTGGGTTCAGGTGATACTCCTGCCTCAGCCTCCCGGGTAGCTGGGATTACAGGCACGCGCCACCATGCCCGGCTAATTTTTGTATTTTTAGTAGAGACGGGGTTTCTGCATGTTGGTCCGGCTGGTCTTGAACTCCTGACCTCAGGTTATCCATCCGCCTCAGCTTCCCAAAGTGCTAGGATTACAGGTGTGAGCCACCGCGCCCGGCTGACAAGAATGTTAAAAATGTGACAGTATCAGGTGTTGGTGAGATGTGGTGAGATGAAAATTATCATTATTCCCTCATTATACTTTAGAAAGCAATTTGACAATATCTAGTAAGGTTGACTACTGTAGACCTAACAATTTCATTACTAGGTGCATGCCTCTGGGAAACTTGCATACGCTATAAGGAGATAATATACAAGGATGTTCATTATAGCACTATTCACATTAGCAAGAAATTCGAAATGGTATTTCTATACAGAGAAAAATGACAAATTATGATACATTCTTAATTTTATATAACAGTCAAAATGAATGACTTAGATACTCAAGTATAAACATGAATATCTAATATATCATTTACCTGAAAAAATCAATACGCAGAATGCTACTTATATAGTACAATAGCCTTAATAAAGTTTAAGAACCACACAAAACATATATTTCTGAAATACGGTCTATAATAAAAGCATAATGTAAAAATGTAGATAGAAACATCTCACACCCAGGATAGTGGTTGATATTGGTTACCTTTTAGGAGAGAGGAAGGGAATGGGTTATGGGGAGAAGACAAAATAACTACATCTATAACATTCTGTTTCTCAAAAGAATTAAAGCAAGAAAGGCCACTTAAGATGTATTAAATTTGGGTGGTAGGTACATGGATATTTTATTATTCTCTGTGATCTTTCATGAAAACTTCAAAACATAGTAAATGAATGCAATTTAAACAATTCTTAAGAGTCATGATGATGATGGTAAGTCTAGAATAATGAAAAATAGTAATGCAAAAACAAATGTTCTACTGTTAACTGGCACACAAAAATATATGGGAAAACTGCTTATAGAAAAACCAAGAAGACATTTAAATAATCCACACAATTCAAAATTATAATCCATGTAATCCATCAGCAGTAAGATTGGAATTGTATTCGATAATATTACGTATTTACAGATGTGGAAAACATTACATGTCAACCATGCACATGAGATCAAAACTATCCAAATTAAAAGCTGAGGAAGCTAGGGTCGGGCACGGTGGCTCATGCCTGAAATCCCAGCACTTTGTGAGGCCGAAGTAGGCAGATCACTTGAGGTCAGGTGTTTGAGACCAGCCTGCCAACATGGTGAACCCCAGCTCTACTAAAAATATAAAAATTAGCCGAGTGTGGTGGCGTGTGCCTGTAGTCCCAGCTACTCAGGATGCTGAGGCACAAGAATCACTTGAACTCGGGAGGTGGAGGTTGCAGTGAGCTGAGACTGCCCCACTGCACCCTAGCCTGGGGGACAGAGCGAGGCTCCGTCTCAAAAAACAAACAAACAAACAAAACTGAGGAAGCAATTAATAAAGCAGAATGAACAGAATCTCAGAAACCAGGTCAAAATTTTTCCGAAAAGCAACTGGTGCTTTTGAGGGGGTAGTTACAATATTTATCTGAAAATAAAGAGCCCCTAGAAATTGTATCCAAATTATGTTCAAAATTTGACTATCATTGAAGTGAAAAAAGTTAAAAGAGCTCTGTGTATCAAGAAGATCAAGACTGTGTATCTGTGTATCTATATATTTGGAAAATAGTTTTAATAAGTCACAAAAATATTGATATCAAAATTTTGGTTTGGAACCAGAAGCATATTTCCAATGATGATAGTATGTTTTCCATCGTAGGTTACACAAAATAATCTGAGAATGAATATGGAGAGCTTACGTCAAACTGAGTCCATGTGCATCCGGTTTTCTCAACTAACAGAGGAAGCAAATAGCAGACATCATTCAAAACTACAACAGACTAGTTATCTATAATGAAATCCAAGCACGGTAAATATTATTTGATGAAATAACGAATCTATTAGTTAGTCCATTCCTAAGTTGACCTGACATAATGGAGGAGTTATTTATTCAATAGAAACCAGGTGAATGGAAAATATTTTTTTCTATTTGCTATATAAGCCTGAGTGCTAATGCCTTGGGAACCCATCCATATGGACATTAAGGTTCCTTTGTTTGTGATTTTACCTGAAAAGGCTTTTCTTCTTGCTCTATTTTATTCTGAGTCAGCTCTCAAGGTCTTTCAGGTATTAAAGCACAAAGAAACTTTATAGATTTTATCATGAAAAAACTGTTATACAGTAGTATGGAAAAAATCAGTAACATCAGAATAAGGTACTCATAAACATTTCTATCAACTCATCAATTCCTGCTATGAGCAAGGATTTCTTCTAATTTTCAATAACATCATAAACGATCACGTTGAAGACATATATACTGGTAGAGATTTTCATCAGTCACATTTTGGACAAATATATTTGTAAGCAGATCTTTTTATTACAAACAAGTACAGATGCTCTCTGGCTTGCAATGGGGTTATGTCCTGATAAACTCATCCTGTCAAAAATATCATAAATGTAAAATGCAATTAATACCCCGATAAACCCATTGTAAAGTCAAACAATCACAAATCAAACCATCATAACTTGGAGACCATCTGTATAGTTTTCATTACATGAGATTTCTCATTTATCCCCTTTTCTCTTTAATTTTCTTCCCAACACTCCACCACCATAGAGAAATAGAGCAGTCCAGTGGCAGAGTAAAAGAACTATTCTGCCATTCATATCACAAAAGACTGATGTTAAGAAAATAATTCCTAAAAGCCAATGAAAGCAAATGACATCACAAGTCCTTTTGTGAAGCAATTTAGATATAAATAAAATAAATAACAATAAATAAAAATTAGTTGAGAAGCACAGTCCCTACAGATACTACTCAGATGAGGCTTTCTGAAAGCATCACAGATTCAACCTAGAATTTATAATTCTAGAGGTCCAGAGACTATACAGAGGGAAGTGTTAAATCTGAATCAAGTAATTGGGCAGTCAAGATGCCTAATGAACTCGGTGTCTAGATAATACGTAACAAGAACGATTCTAGGTGCATAGGAAAGAAAATAATTCATTACACCGTAACACTAAATGGCTTGCTTGTCTTGCAGAACCCTGGTTGAGAAAGGTTGCTCTAGAAGTGTTTGTTCATATATATGTCGAAACAATTAACCAGTGATGTGGCAACCAGATGACTGCTAACTACAAATCCATCATTTGGATATGTAGTGGAAACAACTGCGTGGATTTCTGAAAACTTTTATTTCACAGACTTTTATTTTTGTCAGTTCTTTAAATCCTCTGCTCACAGCACCATTGAGAATGACTAGAATGCAAAGCTTTTACAGCCCACCTGAAAACAGTATGAAATAAGTGAAGGGAAAAAGAAACCGATTTTAAGTTTTAATTACAAATTCTTGTCTAAGTATTGATTTTACAGAACAGTAAATGAGATGTAAATGATTGAGAAATTGTAAGTTATATAACAATGACTCTGAAAAAGGTGAGCTTCCGCCATAGATACCTGAGTGCCTGATGCTACCACAGACTTACTCCTTTTAAGCACCAATTATTTTCTCCCATCTATGCCAGCTGTTGTTATTAGGAATCAAAATTATTTCTTGCACCAGGTAAAGTCTCAAGCAGGAGAGGAGATTGGAAGTCAAAGACAACATTAAGTTAGCTTTCACAAACTTGTTCCCAACATTGTCTTGAGGCTTTTCAGGGGCAGCCTGGTCTGAAAGCAAAACTCTACAGTGGTTGCACTCTGGGGTGAAGACATTGGCCCGTCTCTGCTCCTGCACCACGTCAGGGTACCTGGCTGCTGTACCAGCACCCTGCCTCACCTGACAAATTAATGTGCCAAATTAATGCTCTCTGTAACCAGAAACAGACATTCTCTATTGACTTTTCAGGACTGCAGAAAAAGTCACTTCATGTTACCGGAAATATGGCCTGGCATTTATTTATATTTATTTATTTATTTATATTTTTTTGAGATGGAGTCTCGCTCTGTCACCCAGGCTGGAGTGCAGTAGTGCGATCTCGGCTCACTGCAAGCTCCGCCTCCCGGGTTCAAGCAATTCTCCTGCCTCAGCCTCCTGAGTAGCTGGGATTACAGGCGCCCGCCACCATGCCTGGCTAATTTTTTGTATTTTTACTAGAGACGGGGTTTCACCCTGTTAGCCAGGCTGGTCTCGAACTCCTGACCTTGTGATCTGCCTGTCTCGGCTTCCCAAAGTGCTGGGATTACAGGCGTGACCCACCGTGCCCCGCCCCTGGCATTTTTAAAAACTAGTTTTTGGATCACTTAAAATATGGCAAATTTAGTGGAAAATTGAAAAAGATCTTTTTCCTCTTCCTTACAGAGTTCTTCAATTTGCCCTAAACCCTTTTTAAGCGCTTCCAGTAGTAACCATCAGGCGGGCAGACCACAGATCCCTTTATTACATTAACAAATAAACTGGTAATTCCAGTGAGAGAGTTAACAAATTCTCAAGAGCTACCTCAGGAATTTTAATGTCACACTGTGGAGAGTATAAAATATTCTCATATGGTAGCTCAAATATGCAGTAGGATAACATTTTTAATGTGTTAATAAGATGTGATAAAAACATAAGTCTACAATGAACATATGTGAAAAAGATATTTAATTGCAAAATAGAAAAGTAGGCGAGAGTACAGTTTTAAGGGTAATTGCTTTTTTATACAGTATAGATAACCTAGAGGGATGTTAGGGCTAAACAGTTCATAAAGCAATAAAACATTGAAAAATAAAGCAAGAAAAAGGGGTTTGAAGTAATGTTTTACCAAAAAAAAAAAAGAAAAAGTGAACAGTCTGCCAGTGTTTAATGTCCATACATTGTGGAATTCAACAATACTGTGATGAGGGCAAGTCACAGCACAGACACTGAGCTTTCAAAGGGAAAAGTAGAAGTTACATTAGACATGTCTATTGCATCACTGTAGTACAAAAAGTTCCTGTTCTACATACAAAAGCAATTTTTTTCCATAAGAATAATTTCCTGGGGAGAAATAAGTCCATAAAATATTTCAGAAACCCATATACATTGAGTTTTCCAAAAACATTATCTTAAAATCCAGTGCCTTAAAGTGCTTTCATGTGGAAATCATGATGGAAGGCACAGAATACAGTTTCACGTCCCCACTATTAAATTTTCGAAAAAGCACAGATTTTGCAGAATTGGCAAATTCAAGTTATCTTGTAGGCTGCTCCTTCCGAGAACATTGTCATTCCAATAAAACCAGCTGCTAGCTTACTTAGTTTCATGACCTATAGAGTAAAGGGGTTTTGTTTTTTTTTTTCCTGGTCACTTTCATCATTTCTGTGGGAGAAATACCTATGTAAGTGATGCATTTTGAAATTATAAAACATGCAGAATATGTACAAACAGAAATTTTTTAAAATATTTGCTTCATATACATGTAAATCTACTTGGGTATAGCTGAAATTGAACAAATATAAAAATTTTGCTTTCTAAAAAATGTTTTCAGAGAATCTGACACAACTTAAAGCTGTACAAAGATTTCCTGGGAGAAATCTTCTCTCTGTATAGAGGTTTATACCTATAGGAGTAATTCCAGCATCAGTCCACCATAATTATTACACAACATTTGCTCTAACCAGCAACGATCACCCTTAAAACTGTTCTGTTTCTGAGAAATTAAGGTTTGTACTAAAATCAAAAAGAATTCACAAAAACAGTGGCTTATTGTGGTTTTGGATCTCTTCAACAATCTTTATCAACTCATTTGGAACTGTAAAAAAAAAAAACAAAAACTATTTACAGAATTCAGTTTTAAATACATTTCACAACTTCTAAAGTAAAGTTTTATGTTACAAGAATTCAGAGCTCATGGCTTAAGTCCAATTATCAATCTGTAGTCTCTTCTATCATTCTGTATTCCCATGGCTGTACCTTTGTTGTGTACAGTTCAAGACTGTATTCTTTCTTGACCAAAAGTAAAATCAAACTACATGTTCGTTTCAATTAAACAGCTTCTTTATTAGTCTGAAGACGAGTCATAGCTTCCAACTTCTGTCTGTAGGCCTCTGCTTCCTGTTCTTTCTTTAGGAGCTGCTGTCGATATTTTTGTGCTTCTCGATTTGCTTCATCCAGCTGTTTCTGAAGAGCTTCTCTCTCCTAATTAAAAGAATAGGTTTTTTTTAATTTTGGCAAAAATACATTTTTAATACATATAGGCATGCATCCTTCAAATTAAAAAAAAAAAAAAAAAAACTGTAGTAGCTAAAAGTAGCCACCTACTGAAATTTCCTAGACATCTTGCCTTTTCTTTTTTTCTTTTTTTTTTTTTTTTTTTTTGAGACGGAGTCTCGCGCTGTGTCACCCAGGCTGGAGTGCAGTGGCGCGATCTCGGCTCACTGCAAGCTCCGCCTCCCAGGTTCAGGCCATTCTCCCGCCTCAGCCTCCGAGTAGCTGGGACTACAGGCGCCCGCCACCACGCCCGGCTAGTTTTTTGTATTTTTAGTAGAGACGGGGTTTCACCATGTTAGCCAGGATGGTCTCGATCTCCTGACCTCGTGATCCGCCCGCCTCGGCCTCCCAAAGTGCTGGGATTACAGGCTTGAGCCACCGCGCCCGGCCTATTTTTTTTTTTTTTTTTTTTTTTGGACATCTTGCCTTTTCAATCAATTCACTAATATTTAAGTCCCTAATTTTGTGCTCCACATTATGAGATATGGATCAGTTTCCGACCGCAAGGAAATTATTTTCCTATTTAGAAATAAGACTAACAGAAAGACTCCAAACTGGGCACCTGTACTTTTATACGTACTACAAAAACTAACAAAGAGTTTTTAAGAGGGAAATACACAACCACACCTCTTTATATTTCCATTTGTTGTGCTCTTACCTAAAGGTAATAATTATAAAACAATTTTACTGAGCACCCACTATATGAGTAAACAGGGTGATTTCCAACAATAAGCTTCTGAGACAGATATTATGCACAAGTTACAGATGAGAAAAATGATGCTCAGGGATGATGTAGCTCTCCTAAGGTCACATACTAAGGAGTTAGATTTATAGGGTTCTAACATTACTGCTTTTAAAACTATTTTTCATTTACAATAGCAAGCATGGTAATTCACCTTTAAAATGAAGAGTGCTGATCAAGATCAGTATTTCTTAAATTATACTGTTTCATAAACCAATAAAATACGAAATTATCAATGATTAAATTATATAGGTATAAAATGTATGTATTAAACTCCTCAGCAAACTGAGAGCTGAAACACAAATCCAATCCAATGAAAACGGTATTCTTTCTCCTCTTCCTCCTCACTCTGCCCCTATTCAGTTATTGCAGGAAAAACAAGGAGAAACATTTCAACGAACCCATTCCCACACCTCTAAGCAAGCACAAGGACAAAAGCTCAGCCTCCACAGACCAAAGCCCAAGGTTAGTTTCCATGGTCTTAGGAATGAAGCAACCTCATCACAGATGCCCAGGACCTCTGAGTGGGGTGAAGGCCAGGGTTCAGACTGTCACAAGAATGATGGGTCCGCAGTGGACAAGATAATTGGTCAGAGGGAACTAAAGGTAAGTGGTTGGCCGACTGCTGGGGAGGCACAGTATGAGGTTCTCTTTCTCTATATCCTATTCTGTGTATCCTCTGCCTCCTTGACTCTTGTCCATTGCCAACACCAAAGGATTCCTCACCTTCACTATTCACACGGTTGGTCCACAAGCAGGAGCATGTATAATCCCCCTGCCTTTCTGTGATTCCACTTCCTTCCCCACAATGGGAATGAAGCGAGATCCAACATTTCTTTTTCTCATGGGCCCACCAGATGTGGGAGTGATTCATTTGGAATCCAATTACACAAAATGTACAAGTAGAAGAAAGGAATGCCCCTTACCCCCAGTTTAAGCAATGCCCAGGCCCTATCCTGCTGCCTCCCAACACTTCTTCTCCCCTCCTCTTATCCTAACTCCAGCCAAGGTAGGAACAAGTCAGAAAAGACACCCTGGGATGAGTCCAAGGTAAGCAATCAATGCCAGTACCCTGGCTATGGACTGCAGGACTTTAAGGACACCAATGGAAGGGGTGAGGGGTGGAAGGTTGGATGTTACTTCCCAGGAGCTAGACCACAGCTCTGGCAGGAGTGTCCACAGCCATGCATGTGTTTTAAAATGTTACGTGTGGCCGGGCACAGTGACTCACACCTGTAAAGCCAGCATGTTGAGAGGCCAAGGCAGGCGGACCACTTAAGCCCAGGAGTTCGAGACAAGCCTGGGCAACATGGCAAAACCCCTACAAAAAAATACAAAATTTAGCCAGGCATGGTGGCATGCGCCTATCGTCCCAGCTGCTTGGGAAGCTGAGGCAGGAGAATCACTTGAGCCCAGGAGGTTGAGGTTGCAGTGAGCGACTCCACTGCACTCTGGCCTGGGTGACAGAGCAAGACCTTGTCTCAAAAAACAAGAAAAAAGAAAAAAACAAACACAAACTTACATGTATGTGAAAAATAAGACCAATCCTTTGGTAGCCAAAGTTTCGAACATGGGTAAAAATTTACCTTGATTTAGCAGGAAATATTGGAAGAGGTTAACTCTAAAGCATCTTCTAGTATTACCTATTTATTAACATTTAGAGTCAGGAAAGGATTCACAATTATTGCAGAAGATGAAAGCAAACCGAGTGAGGTAGTCTAACAGTGAAAAGAGCCTAACCCTATTTTCCATATTGCATATTTTAATTTCAAGAAGTACAATTTATCTTGATAAAAATGAAAAGATAGCTCCCTTCTGCCTACTAGGTGAAATAAAAAACTCATTTTCACAGCATTTTTTGGCTAATTCTATAAAACCTAGAAGACAAAGATCATTAGCACTGCATGCTGAATACATTTAATCTTTAAGATTGAAAGTATAATTAACAGTATACTTTTTTTTTTTTTTTTTTTTGAGACGGAGTCTCGCTCAGGCTGGAGTACAGTGGTATGATCTCGGCTCACTGCAACCTCCACCTCCCGGGTTCACACCATTCTCCTGCCTCAACCTCCCGAGTAGCTGGGACTACAGGCACCCGCCATCACGCCCGGCTAATTTTTTGTATTTTTAGTAGAGACGGGGTTTCACCATGTTAGCCAGGATGGTCTCGATCTCCTGACCTCGTGATCCGCCTGCCTTGGCCTTCCAAAATACTGGGATTACAGGCATGAGCCACTGCGCCTGGCCTAAATGTTTTTTAAAAGAGATAAACTGGGCAGGATATGTGAGCTGTTTGCTTGTGTGTAAACGTCAATTTTCTAACTGCCCTGGGCCAAACATGACAACTATGATTTTGTTTTAATAAAGTTTTATTGAAATATATCCACACCCACCCATTTTCAAATTGTCTATGGCTGCTTTCACTACAATGGCAGAACTGAGTAGTTGACAAAGAGACTGTAGGGTCCACAGAGCCGAAAATATTTGGTACCTGGCCATTTATGAAAAACTTTGCCTTCTTCAGCCTTAGAAAAAAGAGATATGGACTGGGTGCTGGGCATGCAGTGGCTCATGCCTGAAATCCTAGTACTTTGGAAGGCCAAGGCAGGAGGATTGCTTGAGCCTAGGAGTAAGAGACTAGCCTGGGCAACAGGGCAAAGCCTCATCTCGAACTCCTGACCTCAAGAGATCCTCGCACTTCAGTCTCCCAAAGTGCTGGGATTACAGGCATGAACCACTATGCCTGGCCGCAAAACCTTATCTCTACAAAAAAATACAAAAATTGGCCAGGCATGGTGGTGTATGCCTGTAGTCCCAGCTACTCAAGAGGCTGTGAGGTGGGAGGATTGCTTGAGCCCAGGGAGGTCAAGGCTGCAGTGAGCTGTAAATGCACCACTGCACTCCAGCCTAGGCAACACAGTGAGACCCTGTCTCAAAAAATAAATAAAAACATACATAAAAACATTAATTTTTAAAAAGAGAGAGAAATGACCTGGATATGGTGACTTATGCCAGTAATCTCAGTAATCTCAGTTCTTCAGGAGGCTGAGGTGGGAGGATCACTTGAGGCCAGGAGTCCAAGACCAGCCTGGGCAACATAGCAAGACACCCTCTCTACAAAAAGAAAAAAAAGCCTAGCCAGGTATAGTGGTCCCAGCTACTTGGGAGGCTGAGGTGGGAAGCTTGCTTGAGCCCCGGAGTTTGAGGTTGCAGTGAGCCATGACTGCACCACTGCACTTCTGCCTGGGTGACAAAGCGAGACCCTGCCTTAAAAAAGAAAAAAGAAAAAAAAAAAAAACAAAAAAAAAAAAACCAGAGAGAGATGTGACTATAAACATTTTTAAATTGTGGCAGATCAGGAAAGATAGCCATTAAAAAAAAAACACACACAAATTGAAAAACTTTGCATCAAATAAAACATTTTATAAAGTTTACAGAAATCAGTTTTTTAGAGAGCACTAAGGATCTCAAATCTGCTACCAGTTAAAGGACACAAATATTTCATTAAAAATAAAATTTACAGACATGAGCAGTGACTCGCGCCTATAATCCCAGCACTTTGGGAGGCTGAAGCGGGCGTATCGCCTGAGGTCAGGAGTTCAAGATCAGTCTGGCCAACACAGTGAAACCCCATCTCTACCAAAAATACAAAAATTAACCGGGCATGGTGGTATGCACCTGTAATCCCAGCTACTTAGGAGACTGAGGCAGGAGAATCGCTTGAACCTGGGAGGCGGAGGTTGCAGTGAGCCGAGATCGCAGCACTGCACTCCAGCCTGGGCAACAGAGTGAGACTCTTTCTAAAAAAATTAAATTAAATAAAATTTACTAATAAACGTATTTATCTTTAACCTCCATGGGAAAGAAAATGTAAAGGTATTTCCTGAAGTCACACAATAAAGTAATAGACAAAATCTGTTACTCCTAATACACTAAATATATTTCTTACACATGTACAAAGATTAATTTCAATTCAGAATAGTCTAACGTTTATTTTTGGAAATCTGTAAATAACACTCTTCCGGAAAATATATTCAATGCAGTAATAAATGGAAGATAAAATTATATACATTATTGCAATTTGGTGTCTTATTCACACCTTTCTCTCCAAAAAACAAACCTATTTTATTTCCTATATTGCTATATGCAGATGTAAAGCCCACAAAATGTACAATACACTTTCTACAGTTTAAAGTAATTTTTCCAGAGACTCTTGGAAAACCTCTCCATTGTTAGTTGGGAAACTGTAAACATAAATTCTTAGCACCTTATTGTATTATCATTTTTTCTTTTGTCTCACTCTGTCATCCAGGCTGGAGTGCAATGGCATAATCTTGGCTCACTGCAACCTCCATCTCCCAGGTTCAAGCGACTGTCTCGCCTCAGCCTCCCGAGTAGCTGGGACTACAGGCGTGTGTCACCACACCCGGGTAATTTTTGTATTTTTTAGTAGAGGTGGGGTTTTGCCAGGTTGGCCAGGCTGGTCTCGAACTCCTGACCTCAGGTGATCCACCCACCTTGGCCTCCCAAAGTGCTGCGATTACAAGCGTGAGCCACTGCCCCTGGCCAATTCTTAGCACCTTCTTTATGGAGAGTCACTCTGGGCATTGCAGTCACAGATACATGGAGAAAACCCGAACATTAGATTTTGTATAGAGTTAATTTTTAAATTTCTTTAAGTTTCTCAATCTCAGCATCATTGATATTTTTGGGCCACACAATTCTTTATTGTGGGAGGCTATCTTGTGCATTGTAGGATGTCTACCCAGCCTCTATCCATTACATGTCAGTGGAATGCCACTAGTCATGACAACCAAATATGTCTTCTGACGCTGCTTTAGAGAAACTTTTTCAGTTAATGGCCAAGCTGTCCCTCAGGAGTATAGAAGTCTCCCCCCAAGATAACTCCATTGGCCACCTAAGAAAATAAATTCAAAATAACAACTTCACGTATTATAAGGAAATGATTACCTGGTTTGGTGAAAACATTGGAGGTCATCTCTTCATTCTATATCTCCAGCCTACCACTACCTGTATACTCACTGTATGCTTCCAGGTTTCTCTGAAATAGCCCTAAGAGGTCAGGCAAGCTTGGCTTGAACATTTCCAGTGATGGAGAACAAGATTTCCATTACCAGAAAGCTCTCTTTACTAAAATCAAAACAAAGCAAGCAAACGAAAACCACTGTTCTTCACACCAAGCTGAAACCGAATCTCCCTAAAGCTCCATCTCCTGGGCCCTAGTTATTTTATACACCTCTCAATTCATACTTCCCTGTTATTTGCAGTTATTTTCCCTGGTCTCTCAAAGACTGTAAGAAAGAAATCAGGCTAAACTTTGAGGGAAACAGCAATGCTCCCTGGTCATTAGGTAAATAAAGGTACAGGCTGCACATTCATTGTTTAAAAATATAATCTGTTGAATTAAATAAGCTTACATTTAATAAAAAAATTCAAGTAATTTTAAAATAATACTTTATTAAAGAGTTAAAGCGAAGTACATTTTTTTACCTTATGTGTCTGAAAAAGATCATCTGACATATCAGAAAAACAACAAAAAGTATTAAATAATAAGTATACTGATACCGTTCAATGGAAAAATTGTTAGTTTGTGAATAAAAACTTCAACATCCTACACATCACTTTAAATCCTGAAGAAATAAAACAACCCAACATCAATATTTAAAGTCATAATTTTACCAAATATTCTGGTTAAACCATTAATCAGATTCTTTTAAACTCAATAATATATTTGTGGTGTGGCCAAAGATGTACCAGTCTTATATTTACATGAATTTAGAAAGGGTATTTTCTCATTGTCTTTAGTTTGACTTATGTTACCTTTTAGTGGCTTATTTTAAAACTCTCCTTTCTATAACAAGAACCTTTACAAAAAATTACTAAATATTCACCAAATTTACTACAAACACATATCAGATATAAATATTGTATGACTATGCTGACTTTTTCAATTCTCATAAAAACCCAAAAATTGAGACATTATTATTCTAAATTCCAGTTTGGAACACAATAAAACTGCAACTCAGAAAGATAAGATTCCTTGCCTCAATGCTAACAGAACAAGAGGTGGGATTCAAACTCAACTCATCTGATTTCAAGTTCAGTGGTTGCAGTTGTTCTTTCAAAGTTATTCAAGAATAACTTTGTTTTCATTTGATATAATTTATTATCAAGTTCATGGAGCAAAATTTTATTTACAGTCAGTCAAGAAAAAAACCTGTGAAGCAACTATGGTTTGGTTACACCTACAAACTGGTTTACACTTACAAATTACTCTGGGGGAGGGGAAAAAAAGTTGAATCCTATGAACAGCTAGTCTAAATTCATTTACTTTCCTTGAAAGAAGCAATTATCTACTGCTTTTAAAAAATAACCCATTTGACAAACATCGACCTTCTTTAAGAGGACCCCCTAGCCCAATTAGGTATTTTAGCTTCAGTTTTGAATGAAAAAAAAAAATTTAGCCAATATATACTGGTATTTTCCTTAGTGACTTGTAAGAATGGTGTGTGTAAGTTTAAAATATAAAGGATGAAGTGCAAGAACCAAAGACATTCCAGTGTTGTCAAGATGACAGACTATTATAAAACAAATTCTTCACTCACTCATTCATTCATTCAATATTTATTTATTGAGGGCTTGCTATATGTATAAGGCAAAAATAAACAAAATGAAAATACTACGCACTTTCATTCTGTATCAAAACAATACTGTCAGTAATAAATATAAAAGACAAAAAAAATTGAATTTATTTTGGATGACTGCGGCAAAGCACACCGGGTAAAAGACTCCTTACTTCTATTTCTGCAGATTCCACCCGGTTTTCAATTATTTCGATACATTGTCTCTTAGCTGGTGGTTCTTCACTTATAACAGTTTCTTCAGCAATGTCTGTTGCTGGTACTGTTAATACTAAAATGAAAAAAAATTTATGTATTACTTCATTTTCAGAGAGATTTATTAGAAATAAAACTAGTCTTGACACTGTTGATGCTACTCATCTAAAATAAGTACATTCCAAAACAATAATTCCAAATCATCGATCTGCTTTTTATGAGACTATCCATATATGTCTTTTTTATTACCTTCTTGCTTTTTTACTGTATTTACATATATTTTTAAATTATATAGATAATATATTCATTCATGACTCAAACATCAAAATATTTAACAAGCATATTTTGAGAGGCTTCATGCCCACCCCGATAACAGATAATCATTTTATTAATTTATTATGTATTATCCTTATATTAATTTGTTTAAAAATTAATATACATTCTCATTTTCCTTTCTTACGTAAAAGGTAGCATATATACAACAGATACATTGTTCTGCATCTGCTTTTTTCACTCCAGATACTTATAGTATCTTACATCATTACATAGAGAGCTTCTGTTTATTTAGCTTCTTAATATCCACTAAGTGGATATTCCATTATGAGCACTGAGAGTTCATAAACATTGCTTGTTTTTGTATTGGACTGTTGGGCTTTTTCTCAGTTTTTAGTAGCTCTTTATATAAATGTAATTATATAGAGAGGTTGTCCTTGCTTTGCACAGCAGTACAGGAACATAAAAACGACTGTGCAAGCTGAAATCACGTGAAGCCATCCTAATAATCACAATGGGGAAAATTACAATTGTTCCATGGCCTTTAAAATTTTTTGCCAAAACATGAAAAACCCTCTTAGTGACAGCTATAAATGTAAATAAAAATTTAAAAATAGTAAAACTAATATTTATCTAGTACAACGTAATTTAAAACATTAGAGATATTGAGAATTCGAGTTTTCTTTTTTATTCATGACATTTATAAATTAACTTGGAAAAAAATGAGAATTTATATCTATTAGACTGTACAGTCTATATAATTCACATGTTAACTATATATTTTTTATTCAGGAAGGCTTTAAAAGTTTATTTTTTAAAAATATTCAGTAGAACTCTCTCATTGCTATTCTTTTCCAGAGTTTTCCTTATTCTTCTTCCCTCTGCCCCATCAACATAAACTTTAGAATCAATTTGGCTAATTACAGAAAAAAACGTGATCTTTGTTATGGGCTGAGTGGTACTCCCACTCCCCAAATTCACATGTTGAAGTCCTAACCCCCAGTACCTCAGAGTGTGACTCTATTTGGAGACAGGGTCCTTAAACAGATAATTAAGGTAAAATGAGATGGGCCCTAATCCAGTACTACTGGTGTCCTTACAGGAAGAGGAGATTAGGACACAGATAACACAAACAAACTGAGGTAGACCATGTGAGGACAGGCCAGAAGATGGCCATCTGCAAATCAAGGAGAGCAGCCTCAGAAGAAACCAAACCTGCCCCAAGACCTTGACCTGGCACTTCTAGCCTTCAGAGCTGTGAGAAATCATTAGTCTGCATAATGATACAGGTTTTGGAAACAATGTTACGTCTGCTTGATACAAATATTTTTAAAGCTTTCTTCTTTTCTAAAAATTAGAATTAGTTCTTTAACGCTTTGTGAAAGCATCTGACCCTAATCCAATTTCAGACCAGCTATCAGCAGAAGATTTCAGCAGAGTGGGACAGAATGGCCTCCCAGGCTTCACAGGCCAAGTGTTCCCTCTTCTACTGTCACAGCAACAAACTCCTTTCTCCAAATCTGGTCTCTGTTCAGTGTCATACCTCCTCTGCCACTCAAAACCAAACCTGGTTTAGGTGAAGTTCTACCTCTAGCCCTGCCCTTCACTGGCCATGAAAGGCACACGCTCTACAATCCTACTCATTTTTTCTTCTTCTTTATTTTCTTGGAGACAGGGTCTCGCTCTGTCATCCACACTGGAGTGCAATGGTGCAATCATAGTTCACTGCAGCCTCAAACTCCCGGGCCCAAGCGATCCTCCTGCCTCAGCCTTCCAAGTAGCTGGGACTACAGGTTCACACTACCATACCTGGCTAATTTCGTTGTTTCTACTTTTGTAGAGACAAGTATCATTGTGTTGCTAAGGCTGGTCTTGAACTCCTGGCCTCAAGCAATCCTCCGACCTTAGCATTCCAAAGTGCTGGGATTATGGGCTTAAGCCACCATACCAGCCCTAGTCATTTTCTCCAAGATTATGTGTGGACACTATTTTTAGGGGGAGACAAGGTACAGGGCAATGCTTAGTTAGATACTTTCTGCAGCTTCTCTCTCTGCCTCAGTATTCATGCCCTATTCTATCTTAGTCCTGCATTCAGCACTTCCTACTGAGTCTGGGGCCCTATACTTCTGAGAAAGCATGTTTATCTTTATTGCTGAGCTTAACCCCTTTTCTTTCCTTGATGCACCAGCGTGGATTTCCGTGACAGTCCTCTTGTCCTCTGGCTGTAATGGCTTCAGATGCTTTTGGCAGCACTTAAAAATGTGGAATTCTGAGGTTTTCTCAGCCTTTTAGTTTTACTGAAAATGTAGTTGAGGCTTTTGTTTCATCTTGTTAGCCTTTGTGGTTTCCAAAAGGAGAAAAATGTTAGAATTCACAATAAAGCTGCTAAAATTTGCTACCATATTCCTACTACAAGTCCTAAGTCCACCTTTTTTTTTTCTTTTTCTTTTTCTGAGAAAGAGCTTCTCTCTGTTCCCCAGGCTGGAATGCAGTGGCACGATAATGGCTCACTGCAGCTTCAACCTCCTGGGCTCTAGCAATTCTGCCACTTCGAGCTCCCAAGTAGCTGGGACTATCAGTAAATGTCACCATGCCTAGCTAATTTTTTATAATTTTTTTAGACATGGGGTCTCACCACGTTGCCCAGGCTCCAACTTCTTTTTAAGTAGCTTTTTCTTATGTGATATTTTTAAAAGCTCACATGGTATTCCAATTGGATTAAATGATCTAGGAAACTATTGTCCAATGCTGATTTGAATTATTTATTTCAGGTATTATTTGTGGTGACATTTAAGCTCATTTTTCAACCAGAATACTTTAGGGCCAATTTCTCTTTCCACCTAGTATATACTCAGAGAAAGCAAGCTAATTTTAATTTTAATTAGCCTAAGCAAATAAAATTAGGTAATTAGGTGTCCTGCAAAGGGTTATACAAATATAACTCAAGGCAAAAATAAATTCTTTGGAACACATATCATAATTTCCTGAGAATTAAAAATAAACACAATCTCTTTGGACTGCAGAGAAGACTTAAAGAAAATAAAAATAAAATAAAAACAAACACAAACTTTATAAAAATGTCTACTACTAACCTTGTTGTCCATCTGGCATGGTCACAATGATGGGTTGACCAATTCCACTGGTTGGAATAGAGTGCAAATTTCCAAGCTGAATTCCATCTGTAACTATTGTGATGACTTGCTGACCCCCTGAACTAACTACTTGCTGAATGGCACCATCCACAGATTCTGCAGTAACTACTTCCTCCGTGGCCACTACTGGAAAAAAAAAAAGAAAACTCAGCAAACATATGTAACAGTATGAATAGAAACCTATTATTGCTTTGTCTGCTACTTTTGCTTTCTCTGCTTCTTTCTTTTCTTTTTTTAAATAGAGACAGGGTCTCACTCTGATGCCCAGGCTGGAGCGTAGTGGTGCAATCATGGCTCACGGCATCCTTAACTCGTGCACTCAAGTGATCCTCTTGACAGCCTCCCAAGTAGATGAGACTGCAGGTACGTACCACCATCCCTGACTAGTTTTATTTTTGTAGGGATGAGGTGTTGCTATGTTGGCCAGGCTGGTCTCAAACTCATGGCCTCAAGCAAGCCTCCTGCCTTGACCTCCCAAAGTGCTGAGAATTACAAACATGAGCCACCACACCTGGTCCCCTGCTTCTTTCTTACCCAGGAAAATTTGTACATGGTTTTAAAACTCAGTCTCCAGTGGTGTTGGAAATATCTATGCAACCAGTTGATTACAAGTCTCTCGTAATTTACAATACATAAGTTTCAACTATCTTCACATGTGAGTGGTTAAACAATTTCTCTTCATTTGGTTGTATGAGGTATAAAATTTAGAAGATCTAATATCATGACGAAGGTTGTATCTGTTTCATAAAACCTCACAATTCAGTCGGGTGCTGGTGGCTCAGGCCTGTAATCCCAGCACTTTGAGAGGCTGAGGCGGGAGGATCACTTGAGGTCAGGAGTTTGAGACTAGCCTGGCCAACATGGCAAAATCCCGTCTCTACTAAAAATACAAAATTAGCAGGGACTGGTGGTGAATGCCTATAATCCCAGCTACTCAGGAGGTTGAGGCAGGAGAATTGTCTGAACCTGGGAGGCAGAGGTTGCAGTGAGAAAAGATCATGTCACTGCCCTCTAGAATAGGCAACAGAACAAGACCCTGTCTCAAAACAAAACAAAACAAAAAATCCACAATTCATAAGATGAATTTGAATATGATTATACTCCATTTACATTTATATATGAGTTGACATACAGAATAAAGAGTATTCTCTTTTTGGATTAAGTGAGCAAGGATTTGCCTTGATAATAAGTGGTATACAGACGTGGTACTATGTGATAGTAAATAGTATAATATATTAACATTTCCACAAATAAAATCCCCAAATATGCTCTTAATAATTTATGAGAGCCTTAGAGAGGATTCTGGCAGCAAAAGCAGCACCTGTGTCCCTGTCTGGGTAGAGAAATTGCAACTTAATACTGCCAAAATCCTTTCTCACAGGCAATCCTACACCCACTACTGAACCCAAAAGACATGTAGAAGAACATACATGGTAGCTTTATGCATACTAGTAAAAAACTACAAACAACCCAGATATTCTTTGATAATAAATAAACAATGGTAGACTCAAACACAGCAATCTGACTGTATGCAAAACATGGGTGAAACTGACAAAAAAACAAAACTAAGTGATGTAAACCAGACACAAAAGAATATGTACTGTCTACCTTCCATTTATGAACTGAGCAATGTTTATACAATGTTTACAATTATCCTCTGTGAGCCCTTTGTGATAATTCCTCAAACTGCACACTTATAAGCATTTCTGTATATTAAACTGCACTTCAATAAAAAAGCATCAAAAGGAATGATAGTAATGGATTACTATCCATTGAATTTTTTTTTTTTTTTTTGAGACAGAGTCTCACTCTGTCACTAGGCTAGAGTGCAGTGGCGCGATCTTGGCTTACTGCAACCCCCGCCTCCCAGGTTCAAGCAATTCTTCTGCCTCAGCCTCCCGAGTAACTGGAACTACAGGTGCATGCCGCCACACCCAGTTAATTTTTTTTTTTTTTTGTATTTTTAGTAGAGACGGGGTTTCACCACATTGGCAAGGCTGGTCTCGAACTCCTGACCTCATGATCCGCCTGCCTTGGCCTCCCAAAGTGCTAGGATTACAGGTGTGAGCCACCACACCCAGCCTGAATTTTAAAAAATCTTTCTATCTGATTCATGCCTATAATACCAGCACTCCAGGAGGCCGAGGCAGTATGATCACTTGAGCCCAGGAGTTCAAGACCAGCCTGAGTAACAGTGAAATCCTGTCTACAAAAAATTTAAAAATTAGCCAGGTTTGTTGGTTTACACCTGTAGTCACAGCTATTTGGGAGGCTGGGGTGGGAGGATCCCTTGAGCCTGGGAGGTTGAGGTTGCAGTGAGCAGTAATCACAACACTGCACTCCAGCCTGGGTGACACAGTGAGACTCTATCTCAAAAAAAAAAAAAAAAATCTATCACAATACCTCATAAAAAGGAGAGAAAGGAGGAAATGGGAAAGGTCCTCCTGATAGAAAGACATCTAATTAACATTGAAAAAACACAAGTTAAGATAAATCATTGTAACTCCTGACGTAATAATTGCTTCAAGCGAGGATCAGTAGTGGGTGCTAAAAGCACTGGTAAAATCTTGTGGGGAAACAGGATACTCAAATGTTCTCAAAGTATCCCACCAAAGATTACTATTAGTTGCAAAGGGGAAAAACTACCTGAAAAGAGCCGGCAGTCACAATTCCACCAAGTGGTTCTTATCAGGATGGGCTGATATTATGTGCCTCCTTACGTGATGCACTGGGAGGTTACAAAATTCACTGGTGTTCTTCCTGGAAATGTCTGAACTAAATCTGACTATAAATGACATTTGGAGGACAACTTGAAAATGGACCATATATCAGATAATTTTTGTGATTAATGTTGATGTTTTTAGAAAATAAAATGGAGCCGTGGATACGTAGAAGGCTATTCTTACTCCTGAGATATACATGCCAAAGTAAAGGTGAAGTATATCATGATGTCCCCAGCCTCCTTTCATATAACTTGGCAAAATAAAGGTGTGTGCGTGTGTGTGTGTGTGTGTACAAGCACGCATGTGTCAGAGAACATACGGGCATGCCAAGATGTTAATAGTTGGTGAATACAGGTCTAAGTTATACAGGTTCATCCTCCAATTTTTCTGTGGGTTTGAAAACTGTCTACATATAAAAAAAATTAATTATAACTAGCTCAAAAAGAGGAATGACATTAAAAATTATTTCTAAATGGCATGGTTTTTAATGTGTTATTTACACATTACAAAAGTGTAATTACAAAAAGGGTAATTTTACAAAAAGTGTAATTAAATAAAACCACTCTACTAAAATCGAGCTACCATCCAGATACACAGTTGCTCTGAAACATGCTGAGTTTCTATCAACTCACAGTAGGGCATCATGGATATCAGTGATCACAGGATTTACTAAGACAGAGAGGCCATAAATATAGGAACTGCTTTTTTTTTTTTAAGGCAGGAAAAATACTAGGAAACTGGTTTTCACGATGTACTCAACAGGCCTGTACTCAACAGGCCTGGCTTCGACTGTTACTGTGTTACTTAGTAATCAAGGATCACAATACAAACCACAGAACACTCAAAATGCAAACAATCTTTATGTTTTGAGCTCTCTTGTAATTTTTGTTTACCTTAAACTATGATTAGGTTTTATCACCAAGCACTTAAGAAAATTTCAGGAAGATAATTACAAAATGAAAAGTAGGACATAAAATAGTAATATAGTCAACAGAACTACTACTAGGATTTTCAAACACATTAAGTATTGCTTTGATTTTTTCAAAAAACTATCCATATGAAAAAGAAATGTTCACTTGAGTTGAATACTAACTACAGTTAGTAAATATTTTAAAGCTTAATCATATGTAAGAAATTTCTAAGATCACACACAAGGCACAATTCAAGAACTTTCATCTTTGCACTATTTGCAATGACTATTATTAAAATAAAAGAGTTCTTGCCTTTCATCTAACAAGCTTTCTTTTTAAGTTGTGCTATGGTAAGATATTTAAGAAAAAATTAAAAGGAAACCAATTATGTAAGACAAAGTGCCCCCCAGAAGCTTTAAGAACAATCTAACAGTAAAATGTTGAAACATGTAAGAATAAAAGAGAAAGTCTAAAAACTCTTAAAAGATTATTGATTTTTAAAAATATATTTATATTCCAAAACATAAAGCTCCCTGGATAAAAAAAAAACTATAACATAAATATTCACTGATCTAATTCAAAAGTCAAGTTGTAATATTTAAAGAAAACCTAGATAATCTGCAGCACCTTTGAAGACATCTGAGATCTCTTGTTCAACAAGAATTCTGAATTTGGACGCCATAAAAATGAAATAAGACAGGGAAGAACACTGTCTTTGAAATGCCCTAAAAGACTGAAAATTCTACATAGAAACATTTAAATAATAAAATAGAAACTATGGGCCGGGCGCAGTGGCTCATGCCTGTAATCTCAGCACTTTGGGAGGCCAAGGCGGGTGGATCATGAGGTCAAGAGATCGAGACCATCCTGGCCAAGATGGTGAAACCCCGTCTCTACTAAAAATACAAAAATTAGCTGGGCGTGATGGCGCACGCCTGTAATCCCAGCTACTGGGAAAGCTGAGGCAGGAGAATGGTGCAAACCTAGGAGGAGGCGGAGCTTGCAGTGAGCCAAGATCATGCCACTACACTCCAGCCTGGGCGACAGAGCGAGACTCCATCTCAAAAATAAATAAAATAAAATAAAATAAAATAAAATAAAGTAAAATAAAAATAAAATAAATAAAGTAGAAACTATGTTCATTGAAGAAAAAAAAAAAACTTTTCAAAGGTATTATGGCAGCAGTTTAACCTGAAATTAAAAACAAAAAAGCAAAAACAAAACAACCTCATGAGGCCCAGTATGTATCCCTTAAAGCCAACTGAGTTGTATTACCCTATTTTTTATACAGACCAAAAAACAATCTGCAAAACAGATCTGGTTCAAATTTCACTTTTAGGAAGAACGGACGGAACTTTTTATTTTTATTGTTTTTCTTTTTTGAACCCCTATTTTGACACATAAGAAAGGAGGGAAATTTTAAAGGCACCAGATGCATTACACCTTTGGAAAAACCACTTTATTAGTAATTACCAGAAGTTGCTCTAAAGACAAAAAAGAAGGGTAATCACAGATGTGTATTTAATCAAGGTATTGTATAATTAGACCACAAGGAAGAATAAAGCTAAGCAAAGAAAAGTTGCTATAGGACTACAGGCTAGAGCTACGAAATAAGAGATGTATGAAAAAATATTTTTAAAGAGCCAGATAACTACACTACAGATGTAAGGCCTCCATCTTAACCAATCACAGCTTCTAATTCTACATCCCAAATAACCCTCTAATCTATTCACTCACTGTCTCTGTCAAATCTTCATTCACGCTATCACTATGATAACTCTTCCCTGGTTGACTGCATTAGACTCCAAACAAAACTCCCTTCCAAAGCATTCTTCTAAACCTGCCAAAGGATCATTTTTAAAGTCCTATATAATCTCACCTTCAGTCACCTTGAGTGACTCTTCCACTTACTGGGTTTAGCTGCACTGGCCTCCGGGTCCCCTAAAAAGTCAAGTACTTTCCTGTCTCAAAAGCTTTACATGTCCCTCTTGCTAAAATGTTCTTCCCCAAACTTTTCCCTGACTAATGCCTACTTTAATTTTCAGTTTAAATGTTTCTTCCTCTAGGAAGATTCCATGATCCACTAGAGTGGCCTGTAAGCCTTAGTAGAAAGACAGGAAAATGTGATTGTTTCTGTATACTAATAAATAATGTACAACATGGTGGTGGTTTTCCTCATAAGAAAATATATATCCACAATTCCCCCCCCAAAAAAAAGCTTTCACTTTTCTGTCTATTCATTTTGGAATGACTTTCAAAATGAAAATCACACAAAATGGTATGAGTTAGAATTAGTTCCAATCTATCTAAATCTTACCCATTCTTTAGAGCATAACTCAACACATTCCCCTCCACCACACCCACCCCCAACTCCAGCTAAAAGTAATCTCTTTCCACTGAACAACAATAGTAATTCAATGAGCTATTTTAATCATCCAGCACTGACAACCTGCTGTTATATTTGCTAGAACGTCAAGAAAAGACAGAGGTATCATTTGGTTTCTCAATGAAAATATTATAATAGACATTCTAAGGTTCTCATGGGACTACCATTAATATGTGTGGTATATGTCAAAAATGGTACTAACGTCATTTCCATTTTCTAATGGAAAGTTAATTCCACTGACTTCCAAATGGAAATCATTTCCATTTTGCAAGTCATTCCAAAATGAAGAGACATGAAGGTGCTATCTAAAGCCATAATTCCTGAGTGAAATGGCATGGTACCCTGGACTTCCACAATTGCCTTCTCTTTATATATAGGACCATGCCAACCAGCTAGTTTCCATTTAAAATACAGTCCATCTGCTGCTACATTCTGGCTGTTTTCTACCCAGGAAAAATGTTTATTGTACCACTTAGCTAGTAAAAGAAAAGAATATGAGCAGTAACAATCAGTGTACTGATGGAGCTTACACTATATTTTGGCCAACATCATTTTAAAAGGACAAGAAAGTAGCAGAACACTTATTTCAACAGACTACCTATTACTAGAAAAAGCTACAGAAACAGATACATCCCAAAAGTAATAGTGACGCTTTTGCTTGAAATAAGGTAAAATGAAAATTACACAAATAATTCAATATTGTGTAATTCAAATATCACAAACCAAATTATAAACATTCTAAAAGAGCCCACAGACCATGTGAATAAGCTGCATAAGACAGATGGTACATGATAGTGGTCACAGACACATACCTTGGGAATCAGTCAGACTTTGAGCATAATCCTCCTTTCTCTACTTAATAGCCACATGCCCTTTGATAAAATTATTCAACTTCCACAAACCAGTTTCATTATATATAAAATGGAGGTACCACTACTGTATTTTCCAGATTCTAACAAGCCCTTGAAAAGATATATATAAACATTTCGAGAATCAGGATGAGTCTGACAATTGATTTTAAAGAAACTGGATAGCCAGAAGTCGGAGAAATAATTTGTGGCAGATTTAGCTTTGCCTGAGTATGTGCAAACTGAGCTTTGAGTTGTTTACTCTGGTGATAACATACTTAAACTTTTATTTATTTTTTATTTATTTATTTATTTTTTTTTTTTTGAGACAGAGTCTCCCTGTGTTACCCAGGTTGGAGCACAGTGGTACAATCTTGGCTCACTGCAATCTCTACCTCCAAGGTTCAAGCGATTCTCCTGTCTCAGCCTCCTGAGTAGCTGGGATTACAGGCACATGCCACCACATCCAGCTAATTTTTGTATTTTTAGTAGAGACGGGGTTTCAGACACATGTTGGCCAGGCTGGTCTTGAACTCCCAGGTTCAAGCGATCCTCTGACCTCAGCCTCCTGAGCAGCTGGACCACAGGCACCAACCACCACACCTGACTAATTTTTTATATTTTTTGGTAGAGATGGGCTTTCAGCATGTTGCCCAGGGTTCCGGGCTCAAGGAATCCACCTATCTCGGCCTCTCAAAGTGCTAGGATTACAGGTGTGAGCTACCATGCCCAGCCAAAGTAAGTTGTTTAAACAAAAAGTCACAAACTAGTAAATCAAGGGCCAACTTAGATACAGGGACATTTTTTTCTATGAGCCACAAAAGTTTTGTTTTGTTTTTCAATTAGTTACCAAGATTTAATGTTCTTTCAAAATCCAGATTCACAGCTTCCTATTAAAAAACAGAATTTGGGAATACTGGGCTGATGACTATAATCAGTTAGAGCTCAGTCACAGATGACTCCCTGCCCTTGCCCCACTCTTCAGCCGGGTGTAATCTCAATCCTGCACACCTTAGCCTTTTATTGTCTTCCTGGCCTTTGCAAATATTTGAATCTCCAACTGTTTTTTTGTTTTCTTTCTTTCTTTTTTTTTTTTGAGACAGAGTCTTGCTCTGTTACCCAGGCTGGAATGCAGTGGCGCAAACTCAGCTCACTACAACCTTCACCTCCTGGGTTCAAGCAATCCTCCTGCCTCAGCCTCCCGAGTAGCTGGGATTACAGGCATGTGCCACCACGCCTGGCTAATTTTTTGTGTTTTTAGTAGGGACAGGGTTTCACTATGTTGCCCAGGCTGGTCTCAAACTCCTGACCTCAGGCAATCCACCCGCCTCACCCTCCCAAAGTGCCAGGATTACAGGTGTGAGCCACTGCACCCAGCCTGAATCTGCAATTTTAATGTACACATTAGACGTGCTTTTCTAACCTGGAGTTTCTGAAGAATTGGACAATGGAGCAGATGCTTCAGCTAAGGCAGCTAATGTAGCTAATACTGATGTAGAAGAGTTTCCAAACTGAACAGCAGATACACCCGTTTCATCTGTAAGAAAAAAGAAAATAGATTTGAATTTCTAAGGAGCTTAATCCAATGCATATTTCTGATACTCTATTTACCTTATTTGACTCTTAAACAAAGCTTGGATAGCATTAGCTTTTGAAAGGTAATACTGCAGTAAATTTTGCAGTATCACCTTTCTTCAGATTGTTTTGTCTCATAAAATTTTTTTTGCCAGTTATGCCAAAGAAAACCAAGGTGGCTGACAGAATCTTACCCTTGTTCTCCAACAGTCCTTTCTTAAAATGATGAATACCTACTAAAGCATAAAATCCCAAAGCCTATCCTATATGCATCTCAATACCTGTTGCCTTGGATGAATTTTCTGAAGATACCAGACCTGTTAGGTTCACCACCCCTCCAGGTCCAATGATAAACTGTGGTGTTGCAGCATGTATTGTCACAGTGTCAGGACTCTCTGGGTTTGTGTTGATTTGGTTCTGCATAGCAATCTAGGGAAAAAATGACCACAGTGTTTTCAGAATTATAACCAGAACATATAGCACAAATTCTCCATATAATACAAACACACATGTAAAGGAATATTCTCGAAGAATAATCACATAGTACAAGTGGAAATATATGTCTAAGGTCCCCTGACAGTGTAGGGGCACACCATGGGTATATATTTATATCCCGAGTCCCCCTCCTAGGTAAAGCAGCAAAATCCTGGGAGAGGAGAAATGAGTATCTAAAAGGTTTTTAACAGAACAAAGAACAACTGGACATCAAGCCGGTTGAGGTGGCAGGTGCCTGTAATCCCAGCTATTCAGGAGGCGGAGGCAGGAGAAGTGCTTAAGCCCAGGAATTTGAGACCAGCATGGGCAACATAGTGAGACCCCCATCTTAAAAAAACCAAAACCAAAACAAAACAAACAAACAAAAAATATTTCTGTAGCTATAGAAATTTAATTATTTCTTCTATATTTGGCAATACATAATACCACATATATAAAGCATGTCCTTCTCAATTAATTGTTCCCCATCTTCAACTCCAACCCCCAAACTGCACTCCTAAGAGTAAAAGGAATGGAAAGAGGCATGGTAGAATTCATTTTCCTGAACATAAAACATCTTTTAAGTAACTAGTGAAAGCTCAAAGGAGTTAGACAGTCTTAGCAAAGAAGAGTTCTACTGCTGGGATCAGGAACAAACAGGCAAGAAGAGGCATTAATTAAAGAAGATAATTTATATTATGTCATATGGCTGAAAATAAGAGAAGTAATGTTAGTTACTAGAAAAATCTTCCCAAAAGCCAAAAACAGCAGATCTTTTTGAGGATGTTGAAAAATAAAAGAAACAAATCAAACTGCATCACTCACTCAAGGGATGTTATTACGGTTGCTAATATATACATTTTTTTAATTTTTATAAAGTCATTTATAGTAGACCTGGAAAAATCATATAGTATCAAAATGCAACAAAAATAATAGAATAAAATGTCTAGGGCCAGGCGCAGTGGCTCACACCTGTAATCCCCGCACTTTGGGAGGCCGAGGCAGGCAGATCACCTGAGCTCAGGAGTTCGACACCAGCCTGGGCAACATGGTGAAACACAACCTCTACTAAAAATACAAAAAATTAGCCGGGCGTGGCAGCATGCACCTGTAGTCTCAGTTACTCAGGAGGCTGAGGTAGAATTGCTTGAACCCAGGAGGCAAAGGTTGCAGTGAGCCAAGATCGTACCACTACACTCCAGCCTGGGTGACAGAGCAAGACTCTGGCTCAAAAAAAAAAAAAAGTCTACAGGGAAATTTAGAAACTTAAAAATCAGAAAGTAATCACCTTATCTAACGTTAATGAAAAGACTGGCCTTATAATCAAGAAAATGAATAGTAATAAACAAAGAGGAAGTGAAAGAGAAAAAGGCCTATCCAAAATAACTAAGCCCAAAATGAAAGGCTACAAACGAAATAGTTTAAATCATCCACAATATAAGAGATCCCTCTACTGATAATTCTTTTTCTTTATGTTCTTAAATTAAAAGTCAAAAGTTACCTGTAATATCTCTGCTAAATCTTCATTTCCATTGTCTATTGAAATATCAAATGCAGTTTTACAAAATTTACTTTGCGTGTGTACATCAGCACCATATTTGATTAAAAGTTCCACCACCTCTTGATGATTGTGTTCTGTGGCCCAATGGAGAGCTGTCATCTTTAACATGTCCTTTGCATTGACATCAGCACCATGCTACAAAAATATTCCAAAGAGATTACTAACATATGAAATGTTATATAAAAAATTCCTGATATGAAATTATTAGTCTGTGCTTTAAAGTAAGAACAAATAACATAATCAATTCTTTATTTGTATATGTTAAATACATGTTCCATGCCAGGTACAGTGGCTCACACCTGTAATCCCAACACTTTGGGAGGCCGAGGCGGTTGGATTGGCTGAGCTCAGGGTTTTGAAACCAGCCTGGGCAACATGGCAAAACCCCATCTCTACAATACAAAAAAACACAAAAAATTAAGGGCCAGACATGGTAGCTAACATCTGTAATCCCAGCACTTTGGGAGGCTAAGGCAGGCAGATAACTTGAGGTTAGGAGTTCGAGACCAGCCTGGCCAACATGGTGAAACGCCATCTCTACTAAAAATACAAAAATTAGCCAGGCACGGAGGCACACACCTGTAATGCCAGCTACATGGGAGACTGACACAGGAGAATCACTGGAACCCAGGAGGCAGAGGTTGCAATGAGCCAAGATCATGCCACCGCACTCCAGCCTGGGCAACAGAGCGAGATGCTATCTCAAATAAATAAATAAATACAAAAAATTAGCTGGGTGTGGTGGCACACAGCTGTGATCCCAGCTACTCAGGAGGCTGAGTTGGGAGGATTGCTCGAGCCTGGGAGGCGGAGGTTGCAATGAGCCAAGATTGCACCACTGCACTCCAACCTGGGTAACAGAGTGAGAGCCTATCTCAGAAAAAAGAAAAAAAAAAAAAAATATATATATATATATACACACATATACACACACACACACACACACACACACATGTCCCAGCAATCACCACTTAATCTGTCACTTACAATCACCACTTAATCTGTCACTTAATCATTTTTCTCTCATGCTGAATTTCCTGTTTTCCTTCTAATTTCTTAGGAATGAGGCAATTATTTTTTCAGTCACCCAGCTATGGGCATAAAGAGCTAGAATGGCATAAGAAATGAAGGAAACTATGAGCATTCCTCTAAAAGCTTCTTTAATGTTTGTATAGCAGCTGGTCCCTTGGTTCCTCATTTCCACCAAAAAAAATCTTTTGCTTTCAAAACCACTGTAACCCAGAAAAAATAAAAATAAAAAAATTATAAAAAGAAAACCAGTGCACCATAAAGAACTGAAAGTAAGCTAACTAGAGATATATTGTCCAATATGACAGTCAATAGACACATGTAGTTTTTGAGCATTTGAAATGCTGCTAGCCAGAATAGAGATGTGCTATATGTATAAACACACACTGAGGCCAGGTGCAGTGGCTCATGCCTGTAATCTCAGCACTTTGGGAGGCCAAGGCAGGCAGATCACCTTAGGTCGGGAGTTCAAGACCAGCCTGACCAACATGGAGCAACCCCGTCTCTACTAAAAATACAAAAAATTAGCGGGGCCTGGTGGTGCATGCCTGTAATCCTAGCTACTCGGGAGGCTGAGGCAAGAGAATCACTTGAACCTGGCAGGCAGAGGTTTCGGTGAGCCAAGATCACGCCACTGCACTCCAGCCTGGGCAACAAGAGCAAAACTTCATCCAAAAAAAAAAAAAAAAACCACACATTGAAATTGAAAAACATACCAAAAAAATAGAATGTAATACATCTCATTAATAATTTTTGTACTGGACTAGGCGTGGTGGCTCACCCCTATAATCCCAGCACTTTGGGAGGCCGAGGCAGGCAGATCACTTGAGGTCAGGAGTTAGAGACCAACCTGACCAACATGGTGAAACTCCATCTCTACGAAAAATACAAAAATTAGCCAGGCGGGTTAGCGGGCACCTGTAATCCTAGCTACTCAGGAGACTGAGGCAGGAGAATTCCTTGAATCTGGGAGGCGGAAGTTGCTATGAGCCAAGATCGTGCCACTGCACTCCAGCCTGGGCAACAAAGCTAGACTCCATCTCAGAAAAATAATAATAATAATAATAATTTTTATACTGATTTCATGTTGAAATGATAATCTTTGTATATATTGGGTTAAATAAAATATAAAATTAGAATTACTTTTTAAATGTAGCTACTGGAATATTTAGAATTACAGTATACGTGATTTGCATTTATGGCTTCCATTGTATTTCTTTTTGATAGGCTGATCTAGAGGCCAGAATAAGAAGGATCAAGCAGAACATCTATCACTCTATGTTTCAGAATTTTCTACAAGGTCAGGAGTTCAAGACCAGTCTGGCCAATATGGTGAAATCCCATCTCTACTAAAAACACAAAAATTAGCTAGGCGTGGTGGTGGGTGCCTGTAGTCCCAGCTACTCAGGAGGCTGAGGCAGGAAAATCGTTTGAACCCGGGAGGTGGAGGTTGCAGTGAGCCGAGATGGTGCCACTGCACTCCAGCCTGGGTGACAGAGAGAGACTCTGTCTCAAAAAAAAAAAGAAAAGAAAAAAGAAAAAAACGCTGTAGTCCCTCACCATAAGATAGACCAAGGTCCAAGAAATAAATTAGTTGACTTAACTAAGAATATACCTAAAGAAAGTTTTGTCTCTCATGAAATGAAAGCTGTAAGATAATTTTCATTTAATGGGCTTATACACACAAAAAATGAAATACTATAGATAAAATACTAAGTATGCATTTAACAAAAACTAGTTCCCTCTCCTTCTTATAAAACTCTAAAGCCTTTTAAAAGCAAAGTGCAAAAAGAGAACACATACCTTAAGTAAAACCTCTACTATGCTGGCATGGCCCTCAGAAGCTGCCATATGTAATGGTGTTCGGTCCACTTTGGTTCTGGCATCTCTGCTTACACCAGCTCGGAGCAGTACCTCTGTGGTGGAATAATGACCATACTGTGCTGCTAGATGAAGTGGAGAAGTTCCCAACTGTACCAAAGGAAAAAAAAAAAATCCACATTTACAGTATTGTTAGTACACTTCTGTTTATATAGTAAAGATTTTCTTTACATTATTTGTTTACATAGTAACTCAAAACTCAAAAGACATGACTAGATTCATGCTTATCACATCCTCTTCACAATGCCTTGAAGAATTCCCACTCTCAATGAAGAAAAACATCCAGTATTTCCTTTAATTCAAATTTTCTTTCTTCATTATTTTTTATCAGATAAACTGCCTGAACAAAATTAATTTCATTAGAAATTAAGAGACAGTGGCCAGACATGGTGGCTCACACCTGTAATCCCAGTACTTTGGGAGGCCAAGGCAGGTGGATCACTTGAGGTCAGGAGTTCAAGACCAGCCCGGCCAACATGGTGAAACCCCATCTCTGCTAAAACCACAGAAATTAGCCGGGCATGGTAGCATGTGCCTGTAATCCCAGCTACTCAGGAGGCTGAGGCAGGAGAACCACTTGAACCCGGGAGGCAGAGGTTGCAGTGAGCCAAGATTGCGCCACTGCACTCCAGCCTGGGCGACAGAGTGAGACTCTATCTCAAAAAAAAAAAAGTTCACTATGTTATGAAGAGATTAAGTGGGATATATGTATAAAAGTCCCTAGTCCTATCTCTCTCTCTCTATATATATATATATATTTTGTTTATTTGTTTGTTTGATTGATTGTTGTTTGCTTAATTAGAGACAGGGCTTCACTGTGTTGCCCAGGCTGGGGTGCAATGGCTATTCACAGGTACAATTATCACACACTACAGCTCTGAACTGCTGGGCTCAAGCAATCTGCCCACCTCAGCCTCCAGAGTAGCTGGGACTACAGGCACACACCAATGAACCCAGCTAAACCTTACATTTTCAAGGGAAGGTCATCCCAGCAGATCAAATAAATTCCTTAAACAATCCTTTCTTTCTCCATGCTTTGTCACTTTTTCTTTAACCTTTTCTATACTCTTAAATATCAGTATTTAATGAAAATATCTCAACAGCCAATTTAGCAACCAGGAGTTTTGCTCAGTTTGACATTAGGATCTACTTTTTTATTTTTGTCTTCTGAGACTTTCCCTTCTTGGTTATTGATGCAAAATATATATACATATATGCAGGTTTTTTGGTTTTGTTTTCTGAGACAGGGTCTCACTCTGTCACTCAGGCTGGAATATAGTGGGGTGATCACAGCTCACTGTATCTTCAAACTCCTGAGCTCTAGCGATCCTCCTCCCTCAGCCTCCCAAAGTGCTGGGATTATGGATATGAGCCACCACACCTGGCCATGTAGTTTTTGTAGCTTTTGGGGGGTTTTTTTAATGCATTTTTTTAGAGACAGGTTCTTGCTCTGTCGCCCAGGCTAGAGTGCAGTGGAGCAATCGTAGCTCACTGTAACCTCTAACTCCTGGGCTCAAGCGATCTTCCATCTCAGCCTCCAGAATTATACTGCATGTATTTCTCTGTGACTTGCCTTCTTTTGCTCGATATTATATTCATGAGATTCACCATGTTAATAAATATAAGTATAGCTTACTAATTTTCTGTGTTCTATAATATTCCATTGAATGAGTAAGCCACAATTAATTTAACCAGTATTGATGAATATTTGGGTTGTTTCCAGTTTTTGTGTTATTATGAATAATGTTGCTGCTAAATACAGAAGTCTTGTGTATGTTTCAGGCACATGAACACATTTCTCTTGGGAATAGTCTTAGAAGCCCAACTGCTACATCATACAGTATGTACATCTTCAAATTTACTATGTGCTGCCAAACTGTCTTCCAAAACGATTATACCAATTCCACACTTCCACCAAAAATATGTGAGAGTTCCCACCATCTCCTCACCAAGCCTTGGTACTGATCAACTGTTTTTGCTAATCTGGTGGATATATAATAGTTTTTCATGATTTTCCTCTGCATTTGCCTCAATCTTAATGTAGTTGAGTATCTTTTCATGTTTATTAATCAAACTTTCTCCTTGATAAAGTACCATATAAAGTCAGTCTTCTATTGCCTCATCTTTTTACTGCTAACCCATGGGAATTCCTTATGTATTATGGATAATAATCCTTCTTAAGATCTTTTTGGCTTTGGGAGGTCAAGGCAGGTGGATCACGGGGTCAGGAGTTCATGACCAGCTGGCCAACATATTGAAACCCCAACTCTACTAAAAATACAAAAAATTAGCCAGGCATGGTGGCAGGTGCCTGTAATTCCAGCTATTTGGGAGGCTGAGGCAGGAGAATCACTTCAACCTGGGAGGCGGAGGCTGCAGTGAGCTGAGATTGCACCATTTCACTCCAGCCCAGGCAACAGTACGAGACTCCATCTCAAAAAAAAAAAAAAAAAAATCTTTTTGTCTTGAGGTACTACAGCATCACTATGATGTATCTAGATATGGATTAGTTTTTAAATTGATTCTGCTGGAGATTTCTTAGGCTACTCAAATCTGTGGGCTGCCATCTTTCATCAGTTCTGGAAGATTATCAGCAATTACCTCTTTGAATTATTTCATCCCTATTTTTGCTCTTTTTGTGGATCTATGATCAGATATTAGACTTTCTCACATGATCCTTCATGATTCCTAACATCTCTTTTACATTTTCTATCTATTTTTATCTGTGATATAGTCTGGATCATCTTTTTTCATACCTTTCAGTTTACTAATTTTCTCTTTAGCAGTTTCTAATCTGTTACTAAAATTTTATCTCAAGTCCTTAGAGGTCTGCTTCTGTTGACAGTTGTTTTAGCAGGTTACTGTTCAAACTGGCATGTGTCCATGTGTTTAGTTATTTCTGACTGTTCACTTTCCTTTGAATTTCATTTGTGGATATGAAGCCTGGGATGAAGCCAGGTTTCTCCAGAGAGGATACTCATCTGCTTCTGTCAGGAACCTGGGGTAATCCCTAGTCCAAAGATCACTTCAAACTCATTTCTCAGTTTACAGTTTTTTAGACTACACAAGTATTTATGAGTTCAGGCTGCAAGTGTGTACAAAGGATGCCTTGTGATTCCAAATTCTCACCATCAGATTTTTTTCCTCTCTCCATTTGATGTCTTGGTTCACATCAGCTTATTATCTTTGCAGCATCATGGCAACAGGGACAAGGGCAGGAGCAGACAGGAGGAGGGACAGGGTATTCCTGCTTAACCTTACACTGAAGGTGCAGCTCTTTGGAATTCCAGAATTATGAGAAGAGATCTCCTATCAGACTTCTCTCCATGAATAGTCTCAGGTCTTTATCTTTAGTACCCCAAGTCAGTGAGGTGGAAAATCCACCAGACAAGTGTGAGTTCACCTAATCTTCTCTAGGTAAAATTTCTCTGGGTTTTAGCCTTCACTTGGTTTTTCAGGTTGATTAGCTCTTTCTTTCTAACTCAGCAGTGTACTTAAGAAGATTTTCTTTAACATATTTAATCAAAAAGTCTTTATTCTTTAAAGATACAAGTTGAAACATTTATGGATAAAATGATATGGTCCCTGGAATTTGCTTTAAAATAACACAGAACAAAAAATAATACAGTAGATGGAGTTATAGAGGAAACAAGATTTATCATGATTTGATAATTTTTGAAGTTGGGTAAAGAGTATTACAGGGATTGATATATATTTGAAATTTTCTATAATAAAAAATTTTGTTTTGTTTTTCATGAAAAATGTAAAAATAACAAGAGAAAGGAAGGCGAAAACAACAAAACCAATAATCTGGAATTTTTAGTTGTTACCAACGGGAGGGCTAATTCAGATTCCTAGCATTCCATATCCCCAATACAATGCTTTTTTATTTGCCCCCAGAATTAAAGAGTTATGTTTTTTTGCCCTCCCCACAACTGCCTTCTTTCTATAGTTGTCAAGATCTCATTCCCATTCCTTTCTTCCTCTTTGATCATGTTCGCAATAGTCTTACAAGTACTAATTGAAACATAAACTTGTTTTTCTTTTAGGAGTGACTGTAACACTAACGCCAATCTTTATCAGTATCTTTCTGAATTATAAATTCTACCTGTGCTATTTATAAGGCCTTTAAATTAAATCCCAAGCAGACACATGTTTATATTCATGCCACATTAATGCACTCCAAAGTTTGAAAGAAAAAATCTTTGTGGATGAAATATTTGGATAAGGTTATCCAGTATCAAAGAAAATAATATAAACCACTTCTTTTAGGACAGTTATAATTCAAAAATAATAAACGAATTTGCAAAAAAAAATAATTTTTTATCACTTGTAAACACAATCCTGACTACATTTTTCTCTGCAAAAACTCAAAAATGAGAAGGAAAAAAAACACACAACATTAAAATCATTCTTTACCCAGTCTGTAGTAAAAGGAGCTCCATTTGCCATCAAAATACGAACTTCATCATCTTGACCTGCTCGTGCCGCTTCTAAAAGCTTCTTTCCCAAATCTACCAGGGACATCTAAACAAAACATAGATGAACTGAACATCAAAATCTCCATTTATACATTATGACATGACATTTTCCCTCCCTGTCTTTATTAATAAGTCAATTCTCAATTATCCCTTCAAAAGAGTGTGCCATGGTTAATACAAAATTACAGATCATACAAAAGCAATTTATATTGGATTTTAGAATCCACTTTTCTTTCTCATTAAGTTTTTACTTAGAATAAAAGTAGTTTAAATTCTCCAAATACATCTGGTAAAAGAAGAGGTAAGTAGCAGAGAAAAGCTGGTCTAAATTTTTATTTATTTATTTATTTATTTATTTTTGACACAGAGTCTCGGCCTGTCACCCAGGCTGGAGTGCGGTGGCACGGTGTTGGCTCACTGCAACCTCCGCCTCCTGGGTTCAAGTGATTCTCCTGCCTCAGCCTCCCAAGTAGCTTGGACTACAGGCATGCACCACCACACCCAGCTAATTTTTCTATTTTCAATAGAGACAGGGTTTCACCATGTTAGCCAGGCTGGTCTCAAACTCCTGACCTCAAATGATCTGCCGGCTTTGGTCTCCCAAAGTGGTGGGATTACAGGCATGAGCCACCACGCCCAGCCAAGCTGGTCTAAAATTTAAAACTGGCAACTAATTGTTTTCACTGGAGGGTTTGCAGCAATAAAATTTTTCATAAAAGTAAATAAAGTGCAAGATATTATCATCTGTTGTTGGTGCAAATTAAACTAAACTTACCATAAATTATTTTGCAATAGTAAATGTGTTCAAAATTTTAAAATACAAATTTTCTGCCCTCCTACATGAATGTATATTTAAGTTCTTGCAGAAAGTAAATAATTCACATTCTATGAAAATACTAAAAAGAGAGTAATAGTATTATGAATAGACTATCTGTCTCATTAGAGGCTAGAGGCCAGGTATGATGACATACCCCTGTAATCCCAGCAGTTTGTGAGGCTGAGGCAGGTGGATCACTTGAGGCCAGGAGTTCGAGACCAGCCTGGACAACATGGTAAAACCCTATCTCTACTAAAAATAAAAAATTGGCTGGGTGTGGGGGCTCACACCTATAGTCCCAGCTCCTCAGGAGGCTGAGGCACAAGAATCACTTGAACCCAGGAGGCAGAGGTTGCAGTGAGCCGAGATCGCACCACTGCACTCTAGCCTGGGCGACAAAGTAAACTCTGTCTCAAAAAAAAAAAAAAAAAAAAAAAAAAAAAAACCAGGAAAGAGTATCTTGTGTCTTGAATTTAATATATCTGAAAAGGCTAATGTCCCAGCCTGGGATGTGAGGTGTGCATAGGTGTGTATGTATTTGTGTCTTCTTGAATAAGAAATATTGAAATACATGTCAGAAAAAAAGATTATGATAGTAGAATATAGGTAAATTAAGATTTGAATGTATCACAAACATTCAAATTCAAGGGATGACAGTTCTCAGAAGAGAGTTTCCAAACCCAGAAAGACTATCCAGCTGGAAGATTACTCAATTACGTTACACAGTATCGTAAATAAGGAAAAGCAGAATTTTGGGCCTGTAGGGAAAGGAAATATGGAACCCCTGAGATTTACAATGAAAAAATGTGCCTGGGGTATAAATTTATCTCAAAAAAAGTATATACTCTGAGGGTTAGGTAAGTAGTCAATAGGAAATAAGTTATAAAGAGTAATGGCAGGTTGATCAGTGTATCTCTACCTGGTATGAACAATTATTACAGGTTGAGTATCCCTAATCCAAAAATTTGAAATCTGAAACTTTTTAAGCATCAAAGGAATGCTCATTGGAGCATTTCAGATTTTGCATTTTTGCATTAGGGATGCTGAACCAGTAAGTATTAATGGAAATATTCCAAAATCTGAAAAAACCCAAAATCTGAAATACTTCTGGACTAAGTATTTCAGATAAGGGATACTCAACCTGAACTCAATAAGGAAGAGAAAGGAGTGTATGTGTGAGAAGGAAGTTGGCAAATGGGGCTTGAAAAAGTTATTTCTGCCAGGAAGAACTGAAATGTTCTACATCATTAAAAGGGCTGTCAAGAAATCTAAAAGGGGTAATTATAAGAAAAGCTGTCCATGAAAATAAACAGAATTATGCCTATAATTTTTAGTGAATTAGGTAAGATGGGAATAATCAAGCACAAAAGAGGTAACCAGGGACAGATACTAACACTTGGAGGCTTGCACAATAATTAGGTGAGATATACATATCCCAAACAGGCCTTCATCACAAGGCAGGAAAGAATTTCTTAGAATTGTTTCATTTGTAAGGATAAAAATAATCTATATTATGGTCAGGCACAGCAGCTCACACCTGTAATCCCACTACTCTGGGAGGCCGAGGTGGGCGAATCACTTGAGGTCAGGAGTTCGAGACCAGCCTGGCCAACAGGGTGAAACCCTGTCTCTACGAAAAATTCAATCCAGTCTGGGCATAAGAGTGAGATTCCATCTCCAAAAAAAAAACTATATTATATTCTGGAGTACAGAATAGGAAAAACAACCACATGTACTTGTGGGATTTATATGGGATTTTTTTAAATACACTTCTCTGTGATACTTGCAACATTTTCATCCTTGCATTTCTGATTTCCTTTCCTTTTTTTCTCCTATTCTCTCATAACCTTGATGGAGTCACTGAAAGCCAAGATATTCCTCAATCCTGCTTAAAGTCACTAAGATCTATAGAGATTACTGATCTCCAATGAGGCATTTTTTCCTAAATAATATGTAACTGCTGGACAGTAAAAATTAACATCATATTCAACAGGCAAGAAACCTGCAAAAATAATTTCCTATTAAACGGCAAGATAAAGCAAAAAGAAACTGACCTGTCTCCTACAGAAGTACGGTAAAATCTGAACTGGTCACACTAACAAATATAGCACCTATACTCTGAATGATATAAATTTGGCTTTACGATGAAATATATCTTTCCAAAAATAAACATTTTTAAATAGGTTTTACGCAGGTAATATAAAATCAGTTTGCATTCATTCAGCATACATACTGCCAAATGGTTTAGATATCTGAGTATCTTTTGTGAAGTGCCAGTTTAGGGCTTTTCCCCATTTTTTGAAACTGGGTTGTCTGTCTTTTTCTTATTGATTTGTAAGCATTCTCACATATGTTCTGGATATGAGTCCTTTGTCAAATATAACAAGTACTATAAGTATCTCTGTCCAGAACCCTGATTTTTGACTCTCTATCTTATGTTCTTTCTTTGATAACACATAGTATTTTCTATACTATTAAAATAAAATAAAATAAGAAATGGCAAAGAAATATATTTACCACAAAAATGACTAGAAGAAACAGTCATGTTTTACTTATTTAAAAGACTTGACTCAAAATGAAAAGGGGCGGGAAATAAACAGCAAGGACCCAACACATCAATAGTTAAAAGACAGGCCATACATTTTACAGAAAAGAAAATAGAAATAATTCACAAGGGCAAAAAATGCTCAGTGTCACTGCTAATCAGGTTAACATAAAGTAAATAATTTTAAAGTAATTACTGATGCAGCCAAGAATTAGGTGAAACTGATACTTTGATATATTGACAACTCAGATATGCTGATAGTAATATAAGTGGATCAGCTTTATTTTTAGTCAACTTGGCAAATTTAACAAGTTACAAAAATATCTGAGTCCATTGACCCAGTAAGTGATCCCACTTCTAAGAATCTATTCTAAAGGAAAGATATATTGAAACAGATCTATCAGTAAAGATTATATATGCATACACATATATATTATATATAATTCTTATGTGACCAATCTAAAGGTAGGAAAATGATTGAATTGTAGAATCGAAAGGAACAAAATGCAGTAATTTAACCTAATAGTTTTGAAGCTATATAAACAACAAAAAATTTATGCCACATTATGAAAAGATATAAAACTTTTTTGTCAAAATACGCATATAAAGTATAAAACACTGAAAAATATTAACAATTGTTTAGGATGGAATGATTATGGGAAATTTTGTCTTCATTTTACAAAGTTTCTATAACATTACTATATTACCTAATTTTAAAAATGTTTTTTTCAAAGGGACAAATTACATTGTATGACTGTCAACTAAGCAAATGATAACATTAAGGAAAGTTTTATGTTCCTGACTTACTAGATGGGATGAGCAGGAAAAAAATAAAGAAAATGTAGAATGTTGGGAACTTAAAATATCAATCATATATCTGCTTACATGAATTATAATAAAATCATGAAGCATTTGAACAAATCAACTTTGTCCATAATTATTCAATTGTCCTAATTATTCAAAACATATCACAGTTTAGGACCAAATACACTTAAGTTACTCTGGTTTTAAGTTTCCATGAGCAATACAGCCCTATGGTAGATTAATGAGATGGATTCTTGGAAATCAGTGGTTCTCACTGGCAGCAGCACTGCCCCCTTGAGAGCCCTTTGTATGTTTATGGCGGCATTTTGGGGACTGAAGGTGCCGATGCTCTGCTAGCATTTAATGGGCAAGCGCCATGGATACGAGAGGTCCAGCAAAGGAGGGAATAGTCCTGTAGAACAAAGAATTGTCACATGTTCTGGATAATTTTCAAAGATTCCACTGAAAACATATCTAAGGCTGGAATCTAACATGTAAACAAAATGTATTTTTTCCACAGTGTTAATGTGTTCCAAATATTCTAGAATGCAGCCGTACTATAAATCTATTTGTTTTGTTCAGAAATTTACTAAGAGTTGTTTGTCATTTTGGAAAATCATGTCAATGCCACTTTGGCATGTGCATCACCAATATCATATATCAATCAGCTTGTTCAGCTATCACATTCACAGTGATTTTATGTGCCAGCATAAGCATTTTACTAACTCACTGTGACATCTAATGCAGTGTGCTCAAGTATTTACATATTTTAATACACATTTTATTATAAATTGCTTCTTTTCAAATTATCCTTTATATTATAATCAAAACATGATTTTTTTGAAATCATGCAGATCAGTAACATTAACTATGATTTTCTTTCTTTTCTTTTGAGATAGAGACTCTCTCTGTAGCCCAGGCTGGAGTACAGTGGCGAGATCACAGCTCACGACAGACTCGACCTCCCAGGCTCAACTAATCCTCCCGCCTCAGCCTCCCGAGTAGCTGCAACTACAAGAGTGCACCATCACACCTGGCTGATTTTTGTATTTTTTGTAGAGATGAGTTTTTGCCACGTTGCTCAGGCTTGTCTTGAACCCCTGGGCTCAAGTGATCTGCCTACTGCAGCCTCCCAAAGTGCTGGGACTATAGGCATGAGCCACTGCACCCAGCAACGATGATTTTCATTTAAAGTTAGCAGAAGGGGCAATACAAAATATTTATTATAAAAAGGTGGCAATGGATCTAATAAGATTGAAATAAATGGAAGAAAATACACATAAGATCAAGCAAGACAAAAATCAAAGGTGCTCTGATTTTCTTGTCAAGATAATTAGTAGTTTTAAATAATGAAAACAACAAAATCGTAGCATTTTCACTCTGTCTCACCTAACAGGGACCACACACACTCATCGTAGTTTTTGACCCTTAGAGGAACTCAATTGTAATAACATAACTACACTGACCAAGGGGAACATAGCTCCAGGTCAAGTCACTAATTTACTCAGTTCAATATTTATATATTAAAATCCTGGATGGGTGCAGTGACTCAAGCCTGTAATCCTAGCACTTTGGGAGGCCGAAAAGGGAAGATCACTTGAGGCCAGGAGTTTGAGACCAGCCTAGCTAACATGGTGAAACCCCACCCATCTCTACTAAAAAAAACACAAAAATTAGCCTGGTGTGGTCCCAGCTACTTAGCTAGCTGAGGCAGGAGAATCCCTGAACCCGTGAGGCAGAGGTTGTAGTGAGCCGAGATTGCTCCACTGCACTCCAGCCTGGGCAACAGAGCAAGATTGCTTCAAAAACAAACAAACAAAAATCCTCAGAGATAAAGTGCTAGTTTTTTTTTAATCATTTAGTTTAACAACGAAAATATATTGCTTTTGTGGTGTGGCAAATAAGTTCTTTACTCCAATTAAAATGTTTGTTAAGGCTGGGCGTGGTGGCTCACGCCTGTAATCCCAGCACTTTGGGAGGCCGAGGCAGGTGGATCACGAGGTCAGGAGATCAAGATCATCCTGGCCAATATGGTGAAACCCCGTCTCTACTAAAAATACAAAAAATTAGCCTGGTGTGGTGGCACGCACCTGGAGTCCCAGCTACTCAGGAGGCTGAGGCAGGAGAATCGCTTGAACCTGAGAGGCAGAAGCTGCAGTGAGCTGAGATTGCACCACTGCACTCCAGTCTGGGCAACAGAGCCAGACTCCCTCTCAAAAAAAAAAAAAGAAAAAAAAGAAAAAAATGTATGTTAATAATAAATCTATTATACAAACTAGCTACTTTTGCTCAAAAGGACACACCAAGAGAGCCATCTAGTGGTAACAGGAATTACTACCAATAATTACATGTTAAAGCTTAGAGTATTTTGTTTTGAATTTTTCTGTAATTTACAGCTTATAGAGTGGTTGTGAGGATTATGGCATCTACCGGACATGAAAGCTCTATAAAATCATAAAGTACTAGTTCCACGTGAGTGGTTACTAACACTCTAAAAGAGTATGAATTTTAAAAATGTTTACACCTATTATATTTAATAAGCCTTTACTCACATTAAAACTTTAAAATAAACTTTTTATATAATTCTTATGCTCAATAAGTACAATTATAAATCCAATATAAATCTCCTAAAGATTTTCTCCACTTTTTGTATTACACACACATCCTACACACACATCCAAAGTCTTTAAAATGTTCATACTCTGACTAGTAATTCTACTCATATAAAACCATCATAAGGAAACTTTTCAAAAACCTAAATATATTAATGCTAATGCTATTTAAAATAAGGAAAAAAACAACTACAAACAATGATTAAAGACATTAAGATATGTCAGGCTGGGCGCGGTGGCTCACGCCTGTAATCCCAGCACTTTGGGAGGCCAAGGCGGGTGGATCACGAAGTCAGGAGATCGAGACCATCCTGGCTAACATGGCGAAACCCTGTCTCTACTAAAAAAATACAAAAAATTAGCCAGGCATGGTGGCGGGCGCCTGTAGTCCTAGCTTCTTGGGAGGCTGAGGCAGGAGAATCACTTGAACCCGGGAGGCGGAGGTTGCAGTGAGCCAAGATTGCGCCACGGCACTCCAGCCTGGGCGACAGAGCAAGACTCCATCTCAAAAAAAAAAAAAAAGATATGTCATAATGGAATACTGTAGTGATTTATTATTTTACATTATGGAAAATTTGTAATATATATAAAGTAGACTGTCGTATAATAAACTTCCACATAGCCAACATTTAGTTTAAATATTATCAATTTATGGCCAACTCATTTCCCACCTCCACCCACTCTTTTGAAGCAAGTGTTAGACATTATACCATATTATCTCTAAATATTTCAGTACAGATCTCTAAAAGATAAAAATATTTTTAAAATAATACTATATATATTCATTTGAAAATATTTACAAACAATATGTAACAGTTTAAGAATCAGGACTCTTAAGTTGTATATATACCATGATCTTAACAGAAAAACACTTGGGTTCGAGCGTGATGGCTCATGCCTGTAATCCTAGCACTTTGGGAGCCCGAGGCAGGTGAATCACCTGAGGTAAGGAGTTCAAGACCAGCCTCGCCAACACAGTGAAACCCCGTCTCTACTAAAAATAATAATAATTAAGAAAAGAATTAGCTGGGTGTGGTGGCTGACGCCTGTAATCCCAGCCACTCAGGAGGCTGAGGCAGAAGAATCACTTGAACCCGGGAGGTGGAGGTTGCAGTGAGCCGAGATTGCCCCTTTGCACTCCAGCCTGGGCAACAAGAGCAAAACTCCGTCTCAAAAGAAAAAGAAAGAAACAATTAAAAAAAAAAAACAAAAAACTTGGAAACAATACACCATGTTAATGGAAATTATGAATTTTCCCTTTTTTCTACTTTTTTCTAAGTTTTCATTTTTTATAGCAAGCATATATTACTAATGCAATATTAAAACTTTTATTAAAAAGCATTTTTTCAAAATTAGGTTACAGATAAGGTGATAAAGTCTTTAATGTACATTAGATATTGAAAGCATTTCTCATAGTAAAAGTATGTAAAATATGACTCCAAGTAAAATTTAGCATATTATAATCATGTGTACATGTATGAAAATATTCCAAATTTAGTTGCCTACAGTCTCATAAGAAAACAATTTCAATAATAATAAAAACAGTCCCTAGCATCTTGCTCTTTATCTGTATTGTCTCATTTTATCTAAAGTGCCTTAACAAGATCACTATTGTCTCCATTTTGCAGAGGAAGTAAGTGAAAAGTAAAAACATTTACCAAAGAACCCTAGTTTTGATCTTAAAATCCGACCCTTATTCTCAATTCTTCCTGTGTCCTAAGTTGGAGAACACTGGGAATCTGCTGGGATATAAAGGGCATGTCCTCCAACGATTTAAGTTTAGTGTCTCCCAGTGTAATTCCTTTGAACAGAAAAATCATTACGTGAACTCTGGTATATTTGGATTTTTCCCCCATGCCCATTTTACCTAATGGAGTTATTTTCCCCTTTATTTTTTTTTAAATGATATTTTCAAATATTATATCCATATATGTATTTCCCATATACCCCTTTTTCAGAAAACCACTAGATGACACGTTCCACCAAAACCAAGAGTAAACCAGAAAGAATAATCAAGGCCTTCGGGAAATAAAGGATCCAACATAAACAGAATAGGAGAGAGTACCCAAAATGATGGTGAAGGGAGACCCCAAGACAACAACTGTGACACAGGCATAGAAAGCAAACCCAGATGGGAGCCAGAGAACACAATTCCAGGAAAGAGGTCTCCAAGGAAAAGACAGGCTGGTAAGTCTCCCAAGAAGAGAATGAATGCCAGTGGAGAGTTTGGGATGGGTTAATGACGGATACAAGAAGACTAAGAAAAGAAAAAACTAGACTATTTTTCAGAAGGGAGAAAAAAACTATACCATAAAGGTATACATGTCCCTTGTATAGTTTTCCCTTTACACACACACACGCACATTTCCTTTGTGGTACAGACGTGGATTAGCTAAGAATAACAGTTCCTGGGGTGTAATGTAGAGCAAAATTTTCAGTGTAATCATACTGAAAAGATAAATGGTGAGGGAAAAACAGCTGAAGCCTCATCTTCATAAGTAGAAAGTCAAAAGGTATCTAATGTGGAAAAAAATCAAGAAATAGCATACATTTGTTATTTAGAAATATAAAGACCTAAAAGATTCATAAAATGGAGACCTCTGGGAAAGAGGGTTCTGGGGTGGGAAGAAATAACACAACTGACTATAGGATTTTCATCAGAAGGCTTACATTTTTTACTTTTTCAACTATGCGCACGTATAATTTTTTTCTTCCGAGTCTCGCTCTGTCGCCCAGGCTGGAGTGCAGAGGCGCGATCTCGGCTCACTGCAAGCTCCGCCTCCCGGGTTTACGTCATTCTCCTGCCTCAGCCTCACGAGTAGCTGGGACTACAGGCGCCCGCCACCTCGCCCGGCTAGTTTTTTGTATTTTTAGTAGAGACGGGGTTTCACCGTGTTAGCCACGATGGTCTCGATCTCCTGACCAAATGATCCGCCAGCCTCGGCCTCCCAAAATTCTGAGACTACAAGCGTGAGCCACAGTGCCCTGCCAAAAAAGTTTTTATTTTTTATAGATTCAGGGTGTACGAGTGCAGTTTGTTACATGTATATATTGCATAATGGTGAAGTCTGGCCTTTTAATGTGCCCATCACCTGAATAGTGAACACTGTACCCAACAGGGAATTTTTCAACCCTTGCCCTTCTCCCACCCTCCCTATTATTACCCTCTGTATATCCATGTATAACCACTGTTCAGCTCCCACTTATAAGTCAGAACTCTGCACATATACTTTCATAAAAATAAAATTACAGGGCTGGGCGCGGTGGCTCACGCCTATAATCCCAGCACTTTGGGAGGCTGAGGCGGGCAAATCACAAGGTCAGGAATTCGAGACCAGCCTGGCCAACATGGTGAAACCCCATCTCAACTAAAACTACAAAAAATTAGCTAGGCGTAGTGGCAGCCGCCTGTAATCCCAGCTACTTAGGAAGCTGAGGCAGGAGAGTTGTTTTGAACCCGGGAGGCAGAGGTCGCAGTGAGCCAAGATCGCGCCACTGCACTCCAGCCCAGGCGACACAGTGCGACTCCATCTCAAAAATAAATAAATAAATAAAATCACAACAAACAAACACATTTACTGTACAGAAGAATTATACAGTTTAAAGTCATCTCAACACATCCTTGTGTTCTCAGAAGTAACCACTACCCAAATGTTTAGTGTGCATTCTTCCAGATCTTTTCTATGTGTATAGAAATACATACACACAATGCTTACTTCTTTTTAAACAAAAACACGCAAAGGGGTCAGGAGGGTGGGCAAAAATAAAAAATTAAAATTCAAAAACATACAAAAAGGGATCATACTATACTGTTTGGCAACTTGCTTTTTTCCCCATTCACAAGCAATCTTCTTTTTTTCATTTTATTTTTTTGAGATGGAGTTTTGCTCTTGTTGCCCAGGCTAGAATGGAATAGCACAATCTTGGCTCACTGCAACCTCTGCCTCCCTGGTTCAAGCAATCCTCCTGCCTCAGCCTCCCAAGTAGCTGGGATTACAGGCATGTACCACCAGGCCCAGCTAATTTTTGCATTTTTAGTAGAGATGGGGTTTCAACATTTTGGTCAGGCTGGTCTCAAACTCCTGACCTCAAGTAATCCATCTGCCTTGGCCTCCCGAAGTGCTGGGATTATGGGTGTGAGCCACCACTCCTGGCCAATCCTCTTGTTTTATCAGTGAAATCTTCCTGTGTCAGTACACACAGTTTTTTTATTGGCTGCACAGTACTATGGAGTGTGACAGGCTGAATAATGCTCCCCCAAAGATGTCTAGATCCTAATTCTCAGATCCTGTGAATATGCTACCTTACATGGCAAAAGGAACTCTGCAGAAATGATTAAATTAAGGATCCTGACTAGGGTGGTTATCCTGGATTATCCAAGTATGATGTAATCACAAGAGTTCTTGTAAGAGGGAGACAGGAGGATCAGAATAGGAGATGTGACACTGGGAGCAAAAGGTCACGGTCAGGGAGAAGGAAGCAGAGATCAGAGAGAGGATGAGAGAGATGTGAAGATACTATGCTGTTGGCCTTAAAGATGGAGGAAGGGGCCACAGGTCAAGAAATGCATGCATTCTTTAGAAGCTACAAAAGGAAAGAAAACAGATTCTCTCCTAAAGCTTCCAGAAGGAACAGTCCTGCTGAAATCCTAATTTTAGGTCTTCAGACTTCCAGAATTATAAAATAATAAATTTGTGTTGTTTTAAGACACTAAGGTTGTGGTAATTTGTTATAGCAAATAGGAAATTATTACACTATAGGAACAGGAAACAAATATACAGTATATTATTTATATGATCCTATTTTAACTTTTCATCTTTACAAACAGTGCTGCAATACACATGAGTTAGCATTGTTCTAGAAATTATTGTCAGAAGCAGGATTGCTAGACTTGCTTAAAATCACATTTTAATTGTGATTAGACACTGCCAAATTATCTACCAAAAAATTGTAGCAACTTATACTCCCACTATCAGTGTACAAGAATAACTGTTTCTCCACAAGGTCTCCACTCCCCACAGCCAGAACCTTGATCTCAGAGCCAGATCTTCCTAAAGTCAAGACCAGTTCCAATGAAATCATACTCACAAAGTTGATAAAAAACCTCCTTCTAAGATAACTTTCTTTCAGTAACCATAATCTGAGGACATCCCACTACCACGCAAGGAGAGAAAGACTTAAGAAGTAAAAGATGCAGCAACCCTTTTTATCACTTTTAAAGTCTGCATTAAAAGGGCATTCTGTTAGCCAGGCATGGTGGCAGGTGCCTGTAGTCCCAGCTACTCGGGAAGCTGGGGCAGCAGAATCACTTGAACCCAGGAGGCAGAGGTTGCAGCGAGCCGAGATCACGCCACTGTACTCCAGCCTGGGCAACAGAGCAAGACTCCATCTCAGAAAAAAAAAAAAGTTCAACAAATATTAATCCATTGAATGAACAATATTTGGCACACAGTAGAAACTCCAGAAATACTTGGAATAACCAAAAACATCATAATGTTTGACTTTTTTTAATGTAATCTAAATTTCACAAACCCTAGGAAATATCATAATAGAATGCTTACTGAATACTTACGTCAACCTTGTTGTAACAAAATTTCTTATAACTAAACAAGACTGGAACTTGCCTGAATATTATCTTTTTATTGGCAGCAACTCAAATTGACAGATGTGACCAAAAAAAAAAAAAAAAAAAATCTGAGGTCAATCCTGTTTTTTAGTCAAAAGAGAAAATTGTGAACATAATAAATGTAGATATTGGCTTCGTCTGGGACCCTGAGAATTACTCTTGGACCTGCCAAGTTAGCATAGAAAAATCTAGACAGGAAGCCAGAACTTGTCTAATAACTAGCAATAATATTACAAAGCAAAATCAGCTCAAGACCACCCTCAATGACAGTAGATCAAATCAGTACACCAAACTGAGTTCAAAGGTTTCAAATGGGTATATTCTAAAATTGAGGTGTCCGGGCTGGGCGCAGTGACTCATGCCTGTAATCTCAGCACTTTGGGAGGCCAAGGCCAGAGGATAACTTGAGGTCAGGAGTTTGAGAGCACCCCAGCCAACATGGTGAAAAATACAAAGAAAAAAAAAATTAGCCGGATATGGTGGTGCAAGCCTGTAGTCCCAGCTACTCAGGAGGCTGAGGCAGGAGAATCACCTGAATCAAGGAGTCAGAGGTTGCAGTGACCCAAGATTGCACCACTGCACTCCTGCTTGGGCGACTGAGCAAGACTCCATCTCAAAAAAAAAAAAAAAAAAGAACTGAGGTGTCCAATACAGTAACCACTAGTTATACAAGGATACTGGGCATTGAAATGTGGCTAGCCCAAATTGAGATGTGCTATACATATAACATACCAGATTTTGAAGACTTGCCATCAAGAAAGAATGTAAAATATCTCATTAATAACTTTTATACTGATTACTTGATGAAACAGTATTTTGGAAGGGCCAGGTGCAGTGGCTCACGCCTGTAATTCCAACACTTTTGAGAGGCTGAGGTGGGTGGATTGCTTGAGGCCAGGAGTTCAAGACCAGCCTGGGCAACATGGCAAAACCTGGTCTCTACAAAAAATACAAAAAAAATCAGCCACGCATGGTGGCACATGCCTGTAGACCCAACTACTTGGGAGGCTGAAATGACAGAATAACCTGAACCTAGGAAGTCAAGGCTGCAGTGAGGTGTGATCACACTACTGTACTCCTGTCTGGGCAACAGGAGTGAGACCCTGTCTCCAAAAATAATAATAATAATATTTTAGATATAAGGGATTAAACGCTATTATGAAAATTAATTTTGCTGGGCACAGTGGCGTGCACCTGCAGTACCAGCTACTTGGGAGGCTAAGGCAGGAAGGTCACTTGAACCTAGGAGTTTGAAACTGTACTGCACAGTGGCTACTAGAAATTTTTAAATTAAATCTGTAGCTGCAGGCACCACCGCAGAGGAATGGGAAGCTGCTACCCTAGGATCAGGCCCATGGGGGAAATGGGAAACCTTGGTACTGCAGTAGTCCCTGCTGGCCCATCATTTTTAGGAGCCATGACAGTAAAACCAATCATAATTAATAGAATGCACTACTCTCACTACAGGCCCCAGAAGACAACATAGATGCCCTTTTTCTATCCCTGCCTAAGGGAAAGGAAAAAAAACACGTGCAGAGGCAAGAAGTGGCCAAGGACCCAGAAGTGAGGCAGGGAGAGGTCATTCAGCCTTTCTACGCCTCAGTTTACACATCTGTAAAATGAGGGTAATAGCACAACCTCTCTCACAGGGTTGTTCTGAGGATTAGAGGCAATTAGCAAGGCACAGTTGCTCCCAATATTTGGGGAGGCTGAGGCAGGAGCACCCCTTGAGCCCAGGAGTTCAAGACCAGCCTGGGCAACACATAGAGAGACATCATCCCTCCCTAAAATAAAAAAAAAATTAGCTGTGTATAGTGGGGTCTCCCTCTAGTCCCAGCTACAGCTACTCAGGAGGCTGGGGGGTGGGGGGAGGATCACTTAAGCCCAGAAGTTTGAGGCTTCAGGGAGCCACGATTGTGCCACTGCACTCCAGCCTGGGCAACAGAGTCAGATCCTGTTGTTCATTCATTCATTAATAAATAAATAAAATTTAAAATTTAATTTTAAAAAAATGGCTGGGTGTGGTGCTCATGCCTGTAATCCTAGCACTTTGGGAAGCCAAGATGGGTGGACTGCTTGAGCCCTGGAGTTTGAGACCTGCCTAGGCAACATCGCAAAACTCTGTCTCTACAAAAAATACACAAAAATTAGCTGGGCGGGTGGCTCACACCTGTGGTCCTAGCTACTCAGAAGGTTGAGATGGGAGGATCACCTGAGCCCAGGGAGGTCAAGGCTGCAGTGAGCTATGATTGCACCACTGCACTCCAGTCTAGACAACAGAATGAGACCTCATCTCAAAAAAAATTTTTTTAATGAGTTCATTGACGGCAAGCACCAGGTCAACAGTAAGTGCTCAATAAATCTTAGTTACTGCTGTCTCCCACTGTTAATGACCTGCATTCGGTGAGTGCTGTGTGCCCAAGCACCATCTCCCTACACACAGTCCTAGGAGTAGGGGCTGTGCTGCCCATACTCACATTACAGATGGGAAAACCAAGGTTTGGAAAAGTCACCTGACCAAGGTCACAAAGCTAGTAGGTGAGACATTCAGCCTCAAAAGTGGGCTCCCCTGGCTTTGAAGCTCCTCCAGTGATCCACTGCCCTGAATGCTCCCAATGTCTCCGTGGCTCTTTTTTTTTTTCTTTTTTTTCTTTTTGAGACAGAGTCTCACTCTGTCGCCCAAGCTGGAGTGCAGTGGCGCGATCTCGGCTCACTGCAACCTCCGCCTCCCGGGTTCAAGCAATTCCCCTGCCTCAGCCTCCCAAATAGCTGGGATTACAGGAGCATGCCACCATGCCCGACTAATTTTTTTGTATTTTTAGTAGAGACAGGGTTTCACCATGTTGGCCAGGCTGGTCTCAAACTCCTGACCTCAGGCAATCCACCTGCCTCGGCCTCGCAAAGTGCTAGGTTTATACGTGTGAGCCACCCCACCTGGTCTCCATGGTTCTTTTTATGGGCACAAGTTAAGGTTATAGTACTAGCTGTTTAGAAAATAGTTAAAGGAGGTTAGCTAGACAAGAATCTCTGGCTCCTTGGGGAGACTGTGGGATTATGAGTAGGTTGTTTCTTGTCTCCACTTTTTAGAGGGCCGGCCCCACTAGACATGCATAGCTCCCTGAAAACACCATGCCCAAGGAAGGTGCTCAGTAATGGGTGTTCCTTTCTGACTCTAAGTGTCAGGTCCTAAGTAAATTTTGTGATTTAAAAAAGGTGAAGTCCCTAAAGGATGAAATGTTCTTTGAGACCTCAGTGTCAGGATGAAACTGTTTCCATGAGGAAGAGGGACAAGTGTACCCCATGGTAAGTGGGACTAGATCAAGACTTGGCCTCCAATAGTTAGTAACTACAAACTGGACAAATAATATTTTGAGGGCACTAAGGCAATATGATGCTGTCAAAAAAAAAAAAAAAAAAGGCACGGCTAAAAGCCAGAAGTTGAGACCCCCACCTCTGCCACAGATCAGCTGTGTGACCCAGGTGCAAATCTCATCACTCCCTGTCTGGGTCTGTTTCTGTGGATGTAGAATGGAGCAATCAATGACAAAATAATAATGATAATATGTGGCTCACTATATTTCTACTGGAGAGAGCTGTTCTAGAATCATTGGTCAAACTTCTTTTTTTTTTTTTTTTTGAGACCGAGTCTCCCTCTGTCACCCAGGCTGGAGTGCAGTGGCGTGATCTCCGCTCACTGCAAGCTCCGCCTCCTTGGTTCACGCCATTCTCCTGCCTAAGCCTCCCGAGTAGCTGGGACTACAGGTGCCCGCCACCACACACGGTTAATTTTTTGTATTTTTAGTAGAGACGGGGTTTCACCCTGTTAGCCAGGATGGTCTCGATCTCCTGACCTCGTGATCCGCCCACCTCGGCCTCCCAAAGTGCTGGGATTACAGGCATGAGCCACCACGCCTGGCCTGGTCAAACTTCTTGAAGTCACTAACTTCAGAATATGCAAGAAGTCACAACGTTTTAAAATAAGATATAAGGGTTTTGTTTTTTTGTTTGTTTGTTTGTTTGTTTAAGATGGAGTCTGGCTCTGTCGCCCAGGCTTGAGTACAATGGCATGATCTCAGCTCACTGCAATCTCTGCCTCCCTGGCTCAAGTGATTCTTCTGCCTCAGCCTCTCAAGTAGCTGGGATTACAGGCGCCCACTACCACACCCAGCTAATTCTGTATTTTTCGTAGAGACAGGGTTTCACCATGTTGGCCAGGCTAGTCTCAAACTCCTGATGTCAGATGATCCACCCACCTCAGCCTCCCAAAGTGTCAAAAGGCATGAGCCACCATGCCCAACCAAGGGGATTCTTTTAGAAAAATTTCATCTAGGCCAGACATGGTGGTTCATGCCCGTAATCCCAGCATTTTGGAAAGCCAAGGTGGGAAGATCGCTCAAGCCCAGGAGTTTGAGACCAGACTGAGCAACATGGTGAAATCATAATCTCTCCAAAAATTTTTAAAAATTAGCCAAGAGCTGGGCGTGGTGGCTCACGCCTGTAATCCCAGCACTTTGTGAGGCTGAGGTGGGTGGATTACCTGAGGTCAGGAGTTTGAGACTAGCCTGGCCAACATGGTGAAACCCCCGTCTCTACTATACAATAAAAAAAAAAAATAATTGGCTGGGCATGGTTGCATGCGCCTGTAATCCCAGCTGCTGGGGAGGCTGAGGCAGGAGAATCACTGGAACCTGGAAGGCAGAGATTGCAGTGAGCTGAGATTGCGCCACTGCACTCCAGCCTGGGCAACAGAGCGAGACATCTCAAAAAAAAATGAAAAACAAAAATTAGCTAGAGTTGGTGGCATGCTCCTGTGGTCCAGCTACTCAGGAGGCTGAGGTGGGAGGACTGCTTGAGCCTGGGAGGTCAAGGCTGCACTGATCACACTCCTGCATGCCAGCCTGGGCAACAGAGCAAGACCCTGTCTTTAAAAAAATAATAATAAAAACTGCACATGATGAACTGCCCGTTATGGTGCTGAATACGCTTTCCTTCTAAAAACCATAGGAGGAGACAGCCTTTATCCTTGGAAGATTTCACAAATTCATTTGACAAGGAAGGGGCCCATAGATTCTACTAAATCCTCCTCATCTTTGCCACTGACTGTGCCTTTGCCCAATTCGACTATCAGTTGCTTTTAAATCGCATGAATGTATCCCAGGAAAAAAACGGAGGCTTGAAAAGAGTGCAAGCAGAAGATAAAGAAAAGGCTAGAACTCTACTGGAATTAGCCAGAAGATGCCTTTGATTTAATTAGGGAAGTATAACTTACCTGCTTCCTACAAAGTTAAGCCAATAAACTGCTGGTTCTTGTAAGTCACAAAAATGAACCATCGATATTCTCCTCAACAAAAAGAATGCATACATTCTGATCCTTTCTTCTAGGGAGTTCTCATATCCATCCCCTCCTCTCTACTACCTCTGGTCTTACACACTCATTGCCTCATACCTTAAACATCACAATGGTCTCTCAGCTGACCTAACTCAAGTTTCTCCATCCTGCTGCCAGGCAATCCTCCTAAAATACGATTGCATTCAATCAAACATTTCTATATTTGAACCTCTACACAGTACCTGCCCTTAAAGAATTCACCATCTAGTAGGGAAGACATATGTCTCATGATTCCCTTGTCCAAAATCCCCACCAATACAATCATTCTGAAGAACAACTTATGAACATCTAGTAGAGTTTAAGATGTGCCGACCAGGCGTGGTGGCTCACATCTGTAATCCTAGCACATTGGGAGGCCGAGGTGGGCAGATTAACTGAGGTCAGAAGTTCGAGACTAGCCTGACCAACATGGAGAAACCCTGTTTCTACTGAAAATACAAAATTAGCTGGGCGTGGTGGTGCACGCCTGTAATCCCAGCTACTTGGAAGGCTGAGGCAGGAGAATCGCTTGAACCTGGGAGGTGGAGGTTGCGGTGAGCCGAGATCATGCTATTGCACTCCAGCCTGGGGCAACAAGAGTGAAACTCCATCTTTTTAAAAAAAAAAAAAAAAAAAAAAAAGCTGTGCCTACTCTTTGACCTAGGGACTCCACTGCTAGCTACCCTATATTGGTATACACTTAAACACATAAACAAGGAAAGGAATGTTTATAAAAACATTATCGTAACAGGAAAAAAAAAAAAAAGAAATTCCAAATAACCTAAGTATCTGTAAACAAAAAAATTAAATTTTCATTATACAAATTTTCAAATATAGGAAATATACATGCATATATATAATATGTACTGTATATGTGTGTTTGATTATATACACACCTCTATACCCATCACTGACATTCTAAATTAAAAGCTGGTCATCTTGCTTCATCCTACTCCTTTCTTTTAAAAAAAAAAAAAAAGGAACTTTACAGTTTACACATGTTGTATTTGCTTACTCTATCTCTAAATCAAGTTTATTCTAGGACACTTTCCCTTTCTCCCATCTACCTCTCCCGTTTTTCTCCCTCATGACATTGATTTGTTGAAGAGAATGGTCGGTTCATCTGTACCTCATACTGAGTTTTTTAAATTTCTTCCTCAAGATAGCATGTAATTTCTTGATCTTCCATATGCCTTACAAACTAAGTCTCTGAAGTTAATTAAAATTCAGATTTAAAATTTTAGACAAAAAATTTCAATAGCAACGTGCTTGATATTGAAGCACATCTTTTTTGGCTCACTTTTAATGATACTAAGAATAATAGCTAGGTTAGTGATAGTCTAATCCTTCCAACGTAAAGTTATATTCTTTTAGCCTGAGGCCAACTAGTAATCTAGTAATCTGTGGAATCATACTTTGGCTCCATGGGAATATCCAATTCCCAATCAAACATTTTTGTCTAACAGTTTTAGCACCCATTAATGATCCTGGCCCAAAGTAATTATTCATAACAGGTTATAATAAATTGTCACTTTCAAATTCTTTAATTCCTTCTACGTTATTTGGCATTCCTCATTAAACATAAAATGGTTCCCACTCAAAAGGCAGTTCAAATATATAATTCTTTTTCATTACCAATTTTCACAGTAAAGAATAATAGCCACCTAGCCACCTCCATTTGTTCTATTTATTGTTATATAATCATTTTCTCAATAAATTATTCTCCTTATTTCTTCTGATGTTCAAATTGTCCCAATTTTGGCCAAGGAGAGCCTTTTCAATTTGGCTTTTCCATCTTTGAAAGCTTTCTTGGTTTTGGCACAAGATGTTCCAGGTTCATTATGCATGTCCCCTGCCCCAGACCCAGAATCAGTCATTTCTTCAAGGAGTCCTGGATTATTTCAAGTACAAGTATTTAAAGACCAAAATTAGGGTATTAGAGGAGCTTACATCTACCAAGGTGACAAAGTGTTTCTAAGTCCTCTCAGTGGACAGAGCTAAGGAACAAATTTATATGGATTAAGAAATGTGTATTATAAATGATGAATTCATATTGACATTTATAATTCAGGTTCAAAATTACAGGTTTTGTGCTTAGCTTCTTTGATTTTATACATGTATCTCTATTGATTACTAATACATTCACATAAAGACTTACTGGCTTTATCCTATAATACATATCATATGGTGTCAAAATTAAAATACGAATATTACAACTAGCAATAAAATGAATAAAGGTGGGGGTTTTTTTGCAGTTCTTTTTATCCTTAGCATATATGCCATTTAGTATTAAGCTCCAAAGTCACCTGAAATAGTTTTTCTCCATGTATTTAAATAACTATTTTGATATACACATGGATGCAATTGTTCAAGTTTGTCTTCAATTTTAAGGATTTAAAAATTTTTGATTTTACTATAATTTTTGAATGTATATTTACTAATTCAAAAGTCAAAACTAAATAATAAAAAGACACATTCAGAAATCACACTTCCATCCCTACTTCATGTACTTCCCATACCCTCTATCATAGGGTAACAATGTTATTAGTTTCTAATTTGTCTTTTCAGTGTTTCTCTTTGCAACATAAACAAATTTGCATATTCTCATATTCTTATTCTCCACACTTCCACTCTACCTTTTTTTTTTTTTCTCAAGGCAGGATCTCATTCTGTCACCCAGGCTGGAATGCAGTGGCGTGATCATGGCTCACTGCAGCCTCAACCTCTCATATTCAGGTGATCCTCCCACCTCAGCCTCCCAAGTAGCTGGGACTACAGGCACGCATCACCACACCTGACTAATTCTAATTTTTGGAGAGATGAGGTTTTGACATGTTGCCCAGGCTGGTCTCAAACTCCAGGGCTCAAGCAATCCTCCCGCCTCAGCCTCCCAAACTGCTGGGATTACAGGTATGAATCACCACGCCTAGCCACCATTCCCTACTTCTCACACCAAAGGAACATACTAAACACATTGTTCTGTATTTTGCTTTTTTCCTCCATTTAATATGTATCCTGGAAAATACTGCATAGAGATTTTTCTCATTTTGCTTTACAGCTGCATAGTACTTGGCTATGTGAAAACACCATCACAAACTTTTTTTTTTTTTTTTGAGGCGGAGTCTCACTCTGTCGCCCAGGCTGGAGTGCAGTGTGCCATCTTGGCTCACTGCAAGCTCCACCTCCCGGGTTCACGCCATTCTCCTGCCTCAGCCTCCCGAGTAGCTGGGACTACAGGAGCCTGCCACCTCGCCCGGCTAATTTTTTGTATTTTTAGTAGAGACGGGGTTTCACCGTGTTAGCCAGGGTGGTCTCGATCTCCTGACCTCGTGATCCGCCCACCTCGGCCTCCCAAAGTGCTGGGATTACAAGCGTGAGCCACCGCGCCCGGCCCATCACAAACTTTTTAATTAAAAAAAAAAAAAAACTAGTTATCTCTTACTCTAGCAATCACAAGATCTTACCTTGCAATTTGAGTCCCTCTGTCAACTGCCTCACACATTTACTTCATCCATTTTTCTCTTAATATAGGGCCCTGACAGTCTATCTGATTTTAAACAATTCTCCTTCCTCATCCCATACACACTTACCTTATTCCAGACCCAATGTCTCCCCTCATGCGATTTTCCCACTTCAGAATGGTTACATTCTTTCTCTCCAAATTCTATACTTCAAAGCCCATTTTTAAATGATCTTTTCTCCAACAAAACTTTGAGTTCTTAAATTTCCTCAGCAATTTATAGCATAATCTATATGCTTCTCCTTCATTCAACAAACGTTTACTGAGCATATGAAGAGCAAGGAGCTTATGTTCTGGGATAAGAACTTCACAATAAAGAAATAAATAAATAGTAGTAGTAGTAGTGGTTGTGACAGTGATAAATGGAATGAAGAAAAAGTAAGGCAGAGTAAGAAACAGAGTACTAGATTAGGGATAAGGAATTGCCATTCTGGAGAAAGTGATTATGAAAGGCCTCTCTGAGGTGACAACTGAGTAGAAACAGGAATGAAAGGGAAAAGCAAACCAAGGAAGGATCCAAAGAAAGCATCATGATGCACAAGTCATTCTCTTGGTTGCTTAGCATCAAAACACCTTGTCCTTGGGGAATTCCCTTCCATATGCATCTTGAAAGAAGGCAGAAACCTCTGTCTACTACCGACTATTTGCCTTCCTTGCTTCCCATATGGCAAGGGTACAGTCGTATGACCTCCACTCCACAAGAGAAGCATCTGTGCTGGACCTTAATGTAGAAGATAGTGCATTAAAAAAGCAGAGTGTGTGTAGAACCCTTTGCGGTAAACATGGCAGCAGATTCCAATGACAGTAGTGGTAGCAGCTTCTTCCTGTGATAAATTCCTTTTCTGTTCAATTAACCAGAGATTATTTGACTGCTTAGAACTAAGAATTCTGGCTGACCCTGGTGATTCAGGGAAATGGAACAGCAAATGTAAGGGCCCTGAGCTACAGTGAAGAAGTATAACAGCAAATGCAATCGTAGAAATACGAATGGGCTGGATCACATAGAGAGCCTTATAGGCACTAGTAAAGAGTAAATTTTATTGAGATTACTACCAAGTTGTCAGAAAGTTTTAAACAGGAGAGTGTTGTGATGTGATTTACATTGCTAAGAGACTACTCTTGTTATCATATAGTTAATACATGGTGGAAAGCAAGAACTGAAGCAAGCGTACTAGTTAGAAAATTATTCCAGGCAAGAGCTGCTGGCACCTCAGGCCTGGATGATACCTGTGTGGTTATTAGACAATTTACCTTTAATTACTATATATTTAAGTTAAATCGAACATCATATTTTGTGCTTTCCATTTGTCCCCTGTTCAGTTTTCAGTTGTTTTGTTTTGAAATAGAGTCTCGCTCTGTCGCCCAGGCTAGAGTGCAGTGGCATGATCTTGGCTCACTGCAACCTCCACCTCCTGGGTTCAAGCGATTCTCTTGCCTCAGTCTCCCAAGTAGCTGGGATTACAGGCATGCACCACCATGCTGGGCTAATTTTTGTATTTTTACTTGAGACGGGGTTTCACCACGTTGATCATGCTGGTCTCGAACTCCTGACCTCAAGCAATCCACCTGCCTCGGCCTCCCAAAGTGCTGGGATTATGCCCACCCCCTGTCCAGTTTCTTTTCTCTCCTTTGTTGCTGCTGCCTTCTTTTACCTCAATTCTTTTTTAACATTCTATTTATTTCCTCTACTGATCTGGAAGTTACACTCTGTTTCTGTTCTTTTACTGGTTTTCTAGAAATTATACCATGCAGTAAAGTCTAATCAAAATCTTTATTCTCTCTTTTCCCAAAAAATCTATAGCTTTTAAAAGATATAAGCAACACATCAACCAAATGCAATATGTAAACCCTGTTTGGATTCCAGTTTGAAAAAACCAAATATAATTTTTTAAATAATTTTTTTAGATAATTGGGAAAATATGAATACTAAGTATGTAATGCTAAGTATTAATTTTTTTCTGTATATGATACTGGTATTATACTTTAAGCCCATACCTTTTATGAGCTAAGAACAATATATTTATGGGTTAAATAACGTGATTGTTATGACTTACTTTAAAATACTTGGGATATATATAAAAACACTTTAGTCATCAATTCATAATGGTTGAAGGTGGGTAATAAATACGTAAGGATTCATTATACTCTTCTCTTTTACATATTTAAAATTTTCCGTAACAAAGAGTTTTTAATTACTATCCTTCTAGGTAAGACAAGAACCTTAAATCCTAGACTCTATCTATCCTACTTGTTATTCCCTTGTGTTTATCCATTAGATATTTTTACTATGTTTAATGCAATCCATATTCATTTTCATTCTCTAAATATGTATCATTTTCTTTACCTTTCATTTACTCTTCATACATTTCATTTTGTGATTTGGGATCAATTTCATTCTGTCCTAAGTATATCCTTTAAAAACGTAGTGTCCAATATGGTGCATGTGGCTATTTAATAAAAATTAAGTAAAACTAAAAATTCAGTTTATTGGTTACACTAGTTATATTTCAAGTACTCAATAGCCCTATGTAGCTTGTGACTACAATATTGGACAGCACAGACAAAGAACATTTCCAGGCCAAATGTGATGGCTCACACCTATAATCCCAGCACTTTCTAGGACTGAGGTGGGAGAATCACCTGAGCACAGGAATTTGAGTCTGAGCAACATAGCAAGACCTCGTCTCTACAAATAATTTTAAAAATTAGCCAGGTCGAGGTAATGTGCATCTGTGATCCCAGCTACTCAGGAGGCTGAGGTAGGAGGATCTCCTGAGTGATCACATTATTATCACATTATCACATTACTTAATCCATAAATATATTGTTTTTAGCTCAGTGAGCCATGATTGCACCACACTCCAGCCTGGGTAACAGAGTGAGATCCTGTCTCAAGAAAAAAATAAGTAACATTCCCATTTCCACAGAAACTTCTATTGAACAGTGCTGCTTTAAACAATCTTTCACAGGTGAGATGTTGATGACAAGTTGTTTTTATCTGAAAATATCCTTATTTTACCATCATTCTTTAAATATATTTTCACTGGGCATAAAATTCTAGATTGACAGGTAGTTTTCATTTCACATAGCAGACATTTCGCTGTCTGCTGATTTCCACTGTTGCTGTTGAAAAGTCATCCTGCCAGGCGCGGTGGCTCACGTCTGTAATCCCAATACTTCAGGAGGCTGAGGCAGGTGGATCACCAGAGGTCAGGAGTTCGAGACCAGCCTGGCCAATATAGTGAAACCCTGTCTCTACTAAAAATACAAAAAGTTAGCTGCGTGTGGTTGTGGGCACCTGTAATCTCAGCTACTAGGGAGGCTGAAGCAGGAGAATTGCTTGAACCCGGAAGGCAGAGGTTGCAGTGAGCCAAGATTGCACCATTGCACTCCAGCCTGGGCAACAAGAGCGAAACTCCATCTCAAAAAAAAAGAAAAAAGAAAGAAAAGAAAAGTCATCTATTACTCTAATTCTTGCTCTTTTGATGGTTTTCTCTTTCTCCAGCTACTTTTGGCTTTCTGTGACTTTATTACAATGTGTTTAGGTGTGGACTTATTATTATCCTAATTAGGATTCACTGGAATTCTTGCATGCTGGTTTGGTATTTTTCCTTGGTTCTGGAAAATATGAGCCATCATCTCTTCAAATGTCCCATTCTCTCTTCCTTTCCTTCTGGAATTCCAATTAAGACTCTCTCACTCTATCCCCATATGTCTTACACTGTCTTCTATAATTCCCATCTTTTTGCCTCTAGCCATCATCTATGCTACATTCTGGATAATTTTATCTAATCTATATTCCAGTTTGATAATTTTTCTGATATGTCCAATCTGCTGCAAATTGAGTCATTAGGTTTTTAATTCAGTTACTTTATCTTTTTTTTTTTTTTTTTTTTTTTTTAGACAGGGTCTTATTCTGTCACCTAGGTTGCAGTAAAGTGGTACCATCTTGGCTCACTATAGCCTTGACTTCCTGGGCTCAAGCAATCCTCCCATGTCAGCCTCCTCAGCAGCTGGGACTACAGGCACATGCCGCTATACCCAGCTAATTTTTTTGTATTTTCTGTACAGACAAGGTTTCACCATGTTGCCCAGGCTGGCCTCAAACTCCTAATCAGTTATTTTTTATTCTAAAAGTTCTATTTGTTTTTTTCAAAACTATGATGCCACTTAAAAAAATAAATCATTTCCTGGCCGGGCACGGTGGCTCAAGCCTGTAATCCCAGCACTTTGGGAGGCCGAGACGGGTGGATCATGAGGTCAGGAGATCGAGACCATCCTGGCTAACACGGTGAAACCCCGTCTCTACTAAAAAATACAAAAAAAATTAGCCGGGTGAGGTGGCGGGCGCCTGTAGTCCCAGCTACTCGGGAGGCTGAGGCAGGAGAATGGCGTGGACCCGGGAGGCGGAGCTTGCAGTGAGCTGAGATCTGGCCACTGCACTCCAGCCTGGGAGACAGAGCAAGACTCCGTCTCAAAAAAAAAAAAAAAAAATAAATAAATAAATAAATAAATAAATAAATAAATCATTTCCTATTCCCTATTCTCAAATTTGTCACTTATTTCTGTAAACACAGTAAACTTGGTTGTTTCATTACATAGCTTTTAATTCTATTACATCGTGCCTATGAAAATCTTTTTCTGCTGTCTGTTGTTTCTACTGGTTCATGCCTATGGTTCCTTGTCTCCTTGTATGTCTAGTTATCTTTTGACTACGGGCTGATTACTGTCCTTGAAAAACTGTGGGGAGGCCTAAGATGAAGGAGCCTTCCATCAGAGAACATTTGCATTTGCTTCTGACAAGCACCTGGAGTCAGGAACCAACCTAAATTAGGTATGGCTTACGGTTCCCTTTCCCACCTATGCTATGGGCACAGCTTTGTAAAGACTTGTGTTTGCTTGTTTCCTTTCTCTTTTTTCCTCCTGCTCTGCTCAGTGCCTACACAACTTGTCTTGAAGTTCCTTGATATTTGATTGAGAGGTAGGTGATGAAAGGTGATGAAAAGGGGTTAGTTCTGGTTCATCCTTACCTCTCAGCTATATATATATGGAGCCCAAGCCTAATCAGGCAAGAATATCTCATAAGCCTTTACATGTCCACATGTTGGGTGGGCTCTGCATCTTAATTTCTGTCCACCTCACCCCGTAAGACTGATGAACAGAAATCTAAATTTCTTGATATTGGCAAACATATTGAAGGCAAAAGTGGCTTCAGTTCACCAGACAGTCTGTTAACTTCTTGCTTTAGGCTTTCTTCCAGAATTTGGCTTAACAGATTCCCCAGTTCTTCAAAGCTATTAAGGCAATGTTCTATGTATTTTATCCAACATTCTCAATTGTCTTCAAAAAGAAGACTGGTCGGCCGGGAGCAGTGGCTCACACCTGGAATCCCAGCATTTTGGGAGGCCAAGGCGGGTGGATCATGAGGTCAGGAGTTCAAGACCAGCCTGGCCAACATGGTGTAACCCCATCTCTATTAAAAATACAAAATTAGCCAGGCATAGTGGCATGCACCTGTAATCCTAGCTACTGGGGAGGGTGAGGTAGGAGAATCGCTTGAACCCAAGAGGACAGGTTGCAGTGAGCCAAGATCACGCTGCTGCACTGCAGCCTGGGCGATAGAGCAAGACTCCGACTCAAAAAACAAAAAAAGAAGATTGGTCTAATTTAGGCCACTATTATCCAGAAACCAGACATATTTGGAAGTGACCTTCCTGATGTACAGCTTGACCCTTGAACAACATAGGTTTGAATTGCACAGTTCACGCATACATTTTTTTTTAATATATTAGAAAATTATTTTGAGGCTGGACACGGTGGCTCACGCCTGTAATCCCAGCACTTTGGGAGGCCAAGGCAGGTGGATCACCTGAGGTCAGGAGCTTGAGACTAGTCTGGCCAACATGACAAAAACCCATCTTTATTAAAATAATACAAAAATTAGCCGGGCATGGTGGCAGGCACCTGCAATCCCAGCTACTCAGGAGGCTGAGGCAGGGAGAACTGCTTGAACCCAGGAGGAGGAGGTTGCAGTAAGCCAAGATCACACTACTGCACTCCAGCTTGGGCAATAGAGTAAGACTCCGTCTCAAAAAAAAAAGAAGCAAAAAGAAAAGATATAAGTTAAATTTTTTGAAAATTTAAAAAAAAAAAAAAAACTCACAAGCCTAGGCACAGTGTCTCACACCTGTAATCCCAGCACTTCAGGAAGGTGAGGCAGGCAGATTGCTTAAGCCCAGGAGTTCAAGATCAGACCAGGCAACATAGTGAGACTCCATCTCTACAAAAAAAATTTTTAATTTTTTAATTAGCCAGGCATGGTGGCATGCAGCTGTGGTCCCAGCTACTCAGGAGGCTGAAGAAGGAGGATCATTTGAACCCAGGAGGTCAAAGTTACAGTGAGCCATGTTCATGCCACTGCACTCCATCCTGGGCAACAGAACAAGACACTGTCTCAAAAACAAAACTCACCAACTGCATATTTAAAAACTTAAGAAAAAGGTGTCAAGAATGCATAAAATATATATAGATTTTGGTCTATTTTATGGTTTACTACAATTAAATATACACAAATCTATTATAAAAAGTTAAATGTAGCCAGGCATGGTGGTACATGACTGAGAGGATGAGGCAGGGGGATTTCCTGAGCTCAGGAGCACCAGGCCAGTCAGCCACAGTGGTGTGTGCTTGTAGTCTCAGCTACTCAGGAAGCTGAAGTGGGAGGATCACTTGAGCCCAAGAGATTGAGGCTGCAGTGGGCCATAATCACACCACTGCACTCCAGCCTGGACAAAAGAGTGAGACCTTGTCTCAAGAAGAAAAAATTACTTTTTTATATATATATATATATATATATATATATATGAAGAGGTCAGAGCCCATCCAAAACTCTAGCCCAGCCCAATCCAGCATTTCTCAATTTGTGATTCCCAAAGCTCCAGACTTCAGTACCAAGAAGGGCAGTGGCTAAAGAGGTAAGCACAGGTTGGAGGTGGCAGAACGTTTCAGACCCTTTTCACTCTCACATAAACAAGCCCATCTCCACCTGTTACGAGATTCTATAATATTTGTAATTTTAAAGCATTTTTTGAAAGACTAAGCCAGCAATAAAAGACTCTTAAAAAGTAAACTTTTACTAGTAAACTATTTTCTCTTCAGACATAAATGGTTAAAAGTTTTGAATCTCAAGCAAAAATTACTGGCTGAGTGCAGTGGTTCACACCTGTAGTAGTCCCAGCACTTTGGGAGGCTGAGGCAAGCAGATCACTTGAGCTCAGGAGTTCAAGAACAGCCTGGACAACATGAAGAAATTTCGTCTCCACCAAAAAATACAAAAAATAGCCAGGTGTGGTGATGCAAGCATGTGGTCCCAGCTACTCGGGAGGCTGAAGTGAGAGGATCACCAGAGTCCAAGTAGAGGACTGCAGTGAGCTGAGATTGCTCCACTGCACTCCAGCCTGAGTGTTAGAGACAGACCCCGTCTCAATTAAAAAAGAAAACAAAGAATTACTTAGTAGTTCTTTTTCATTACTATTCCATACCCAAATCCTTACTAACAAAAATCCAGAAAAAAACTACATTTATTTGCAAGTCCTGCAAGTATGTGCTTTATCTGTGCTCCTCTTTTACTTAATTTTAGACTCTAGCCAAATAAAACTCAGGTAAAAGTAGTATGGATATATTAGAACCTCAAAAATCAGATTCTGAAATATAATTCACTCAAAAAAAATTTAAACTCTAAATTATATACCAAAAGCTTGTTTTTGTTTTTTGTTTATTGAGACAAAGTCTCGCTCTGTGGCCCAGGATGGAATGTAGTGGTGTGATCTTGGCTCACTGCAACCTCTGCCTCCCGGGTTCAAGTGATTCTCCTGCCTCAGCCTCCCAAGTAGCTGGGATTACAGGCGCGTGCCACCACGCCCGGCTAATTTTTGTACTTTTAGTAGAGATGGGGTTTCACCATGTTGGTCAGGCTGGTCTCTAACTCCTGACTTCAAGCGATCCAACCACCTCGGCCTCCCAAAGTGCTGGGATTACAGGCGTGAGCCACCACACCCGACAAAGAGCTTGTTTTAAGTAGCACCCAACATGTTATGACTCCATGTCTCCATTAGGTTAAATCTCTTTCTTTGTCTTATATACAGTTACTCCCAAAGGTACTACATAAAAAAATATTTCTGTGCTGTTATAAACTTCCCTAAATTTCAAAGAGATTTATTTTTCTTTCAGAGTTCTGTCTCCCAGGCTGGAGTATAGCGGTGTGATGTTGGCTCACACCTCCTGGGCTCGAGGGATCCTCCCACCTCAGCCTCCCGAGAAGCTGGGACTACAGGCACACACCACCATGCCCAGCTAATTTTTTTCATTTTTTGTAGAGACAGGGCTTCACCATGTTACACAGGCTGGTGTTGAACTCCTGGGCTCAAGTGAGCCACCCACCTTGGCCTACCAAAGTGCTGGGATTACAGGCATGAGTCACCACACCTGGCCTAAACTTCAGTTTTAAATATTACAGCATAAGCTCATCTACCATGATGACTTCCTTATTCATATATATTTTTATTTCTTTGAATTTCAGATATCAAACGATGTCATTAAATTGGAACCATAGGCCAGACATGGTGGCTCATGTCTCACTTTGGGAGGCCGAGGCAGGCAGATCACCTGAGATCTGGAGTTCGAGACCAAACTAGCAAACATGGTGAAACCCCATCTCTACTAAAAACACGAGAATTAACCAGCAGCTGGGTGCGGTGGCTCCTACCTGTAATCCCAGCACTTTGGGAGGCCAAGGCGAGCAGATCACCTGAGGTCAGGAATTCCAGATCAGCCTGGCCAACATGATGAAACCCTGTCTCTACTAAAAATACAAAATTAGCCAAGCATGGTGGTGCGTGCCTGTAGTCCCAGTTACTCGGGAGGCTGAGGCGGGAGCATTGCTTGAGCCTGGTAAGCAGAGGTTGCAGTGAGCCAAGATCGTACTGCTGCACTCCAGTCTGGGCAACAAAGTGACACTCCGTCTCAAAAAATAAACAAACAAATAAATAACCGGTAATTAACCAGGGCATGGTGGCAGGCACCTGTAATCCCAGTTACTTGGTAGACTGAGGCAGGAGAATCACTTGAACCTGGGAGGCAGAGGTTGCAGTAAGTCAAGATTGTGCCACTGCACTCCAGCTTGGGCAACAGAGTAAGACTCCATCTTGGAAAAAAAAAATAAAGCTTCTTGAAACCATGTTAATAAATTAAGCTCTTACTTTCCACCTAAGCTATATATTTATCAGATATACATTCTCTATTTCTCTATCTACATTCTACCTGTGTTTATCAGTGTCCCTATTATGATTATAGAATTAGTCATAATTTTCTAAAAATTAACCCAGAATATGTCCATGGATAAAGAATATTTATTGATGACTACTTAACATTCATGTTTAAGATAAGCTCAAAAGTTCCATATCTAAAGCACATAAATTATACCAACACTAAACTAAAAAGTAGTAAGGTGATAAAAACTAAAAAGTAGTAAGGTGAGTAGTCAGTTAGCATGTCCAGAACTTCCCAGGCACATGCCAAAACCTAATCTTCCTTCTGTATTACCTGATAATATTAACAGCCTCTTTACTTCCCAATTTAGAAACCTGGGAGCTATCTTAAACTCTTCCCTCTCCCTCATCTTCTACATACAGCTGGTCTCAATGTTTGTGTCCCCACAAAATTAACATGTTGAAACCCTAACCCCAAGGTGATGGTATTAGTAGATGGGGACTTTGAGTGATGATTAGGTCATGAGGGCAAACCTTATCATTCCATTCATAATTTCATGGATGGAATTACTGCCAGATAACTGCTTTGTCCCTTCACCATATGAGGGCACAGCAAGGTGGCTCCATCAGTAAAGTAGGAAATGGACCCTCACCAGCCACGGAATCTGCCACCACCTTGATCTTGAACTTCCCAGCCTCCAGAACTGTGAGAAATAAATTTCTATTGTTTATAAGTCACTAGTTTATATTTTTGTTACAGTACCACAAATGGACTAAGACAGTTGGTCGTCAAGTTCTATAAAGTCTACTTCACATCTTTTTCTTTTTTTAATAGGCAATACTTTCATTTAGCTCAAAAGCCCAAACACAGAAATGTATACATTGAAAATTCTCAACGGAAGTATTTACACTACTCACTGCTCCTCCTCAGCCCAGCCTGGACCCACAACTCCAACAAGTAATCACCTTTACTAGTTTCATGAGTATCCTTCCAGCATTTCTATAATCACCAAAAAAATAAATAAATAACATTACCACATAACACTGTTCCCCACTTGCTTTTCCTGTTTAACACATCCCAGAGATCTTTTCCCATTAGTTCACAGAGAGGTGAACTTCCTCATTTTTTTATACAGCTGCACAGTATGCTATTACTGTGTTTTAACATGCATTTCTCAAACTACTGAGACCGTGCATCTTTATCAAATGTTTGTTGGCCACTATGTTTCCTCTTCAGAAACTGCCTATTCATATTCTTTACCTATTTTATCATTTCATTCTCTTTGTAGGAGTGCAATATGTATATTTCTGGTTTATTACATATGTTGCATACTCCTCTCAGTCTGTTTTAAATTTGTATATTCTTTTTTTCTTTAAAATTTGTATATTCTAAATGTTAATGTTGTCATAAAGTTTTAAATTGTGGTTTGGTCAAATGTATCAAAATACCTTTCCAAAATGAACGTAGATATAATTATGCATTCCAATCACCCATAGAATACAGTGGCACTGAACCATATGTGTATTTAACTTGAAAATGATTTAGGCCAGGTGCAGTGGCTCACGTCTGTAATCCCAGCACCTTGGGAGGCCAGGGTGGGCAGATCACCTGAGGTCGGTAGTTCGACACGAGCCTGACCAACATGGAGAAGCTCCGTCTCTACTAAAAGAACAAAATTAGCCGGGCATGGTGGCGCATGCCTGTAATCCCAGCTACCCCGGGAGGCTGAGGCAGAAGAATCACTTGAACCTGGGAGGTGGAGGTTGCAGTGAGCCGAGATCACGCCACTGCACTCCAGCCTGGGCAACAAGAGTGAAATTCTGTCTCAAAAAAAAAAAAACAAAAAAGAAGATTTAAACATTTGGCTACTCACCATTCTATTTAATAAACATAAGTCCCAGCATGAGCCTGAAATATGAATCTATTTCCTCAGTAGGTCTCAGTTCTTCAAATGCATCTTATGGAATGAACTTCTCATTGCAATAGATAAGTTAATGTTTCATACGATTTTATTTTGTACAACATGGCCCATAAATGTAAGCCACCTTCCTCTAGAGCACAATTGAGGAAACGGTGATATATTTCATCACTAGATGAAAAACTGGCTGTTTTGGAATTATCGAGAGATGGTATCTTACTTCCCATATGGCAACTTCCTACAAGTTGATTCTGACTATACAGTATTTTCCCCTAATATGCATAATCAGTAAGTGGTAACTCCAAAGCATCCCAGACCTTCAAGGATATGACCTGTGCCTCACTGCAGCCTCTTCACTCAACATTTCCCCCTTGGATTTATATTTTAATATAGAGTTATCTACAATACCCTCATGTGCTATTCTCTCTCACAATTCTACTCCTTTATATGTTATCCTGCCTAAGAAGTCGTTCCCTCCCAAACTTACCTAAGTAGTTCTATTCTCCCTCCAAACCCAGATCAGACATTACCTCCTCCAATAAGTTTCCCTTGACCTTCTCAGCAAAATGAATTAATCACTTCTTTATTCTCTCATTGTGGCCTTAACACACTTTCATTATTAGATAGATTCCATCACATTACAAATGATTTATTTACAAGCTTTCCTCTCTCATAAACCTTAGGAATTCAGATAGGGATTTATCTTTTTTTTTTTTTTTTTTTTAACCCTTATAGGAGTAAAGGCTAATAGTTTATCTTCTTCTTACGTGTATTTTAGTATCTAGCAGCTTCTAATACACCACTCAACAGATGTTTGCCAAATTAAACAAGTCCTTTCTATTCAGCATTATTACAAACACTGTAAGCCTACAAACACAGAAATTGAAGGTAAGATCTTTAACCAAAAATATTTCACAAACTGAAAAAATGTGTGGATTATAACAAAAGTAGTTTGTAGTTCAGTGTTTTGTTTAAGCGGGTATAGATACCATAGATCAGTGTTCTTCAAACTGTTAGTCATGACCTATTAACAGACTGTGAAATCACTTTAGTGGGTTAAAGCCAATGTTTTTGAAAATATCAGCATATATCAAATGTAGTTATCTCTCACACACACACATGCACACAGTAACATAAATAGACAATTACCATATAAGATGTATTTTTTATTGGGAGTCAGAATAAACAATCATCTGAGAGCTACTTCCATAGTTGATAGGTTCCAAGGTTTATATTAACAAATTGTAGCAGTCAAGGAAGGCCTCTTCAATGAAGGACTTAACATCTGAAGCATAACCTGTCTCCCCACCATCTCTTCTCAGCTCCTCTCTCATTCTCACCCTTACTTACTGTGCTCTAGCCACAAAAGTCTTAGCAATTCTTTGAACAAGGCAAATGTGTTCGCACTTTAGGGTCTAGCACATGTTGGTTCCGTTGCCTAGAAAACTCTTCACTTAGATAACTGCATGGCTTGCTCCTGCACTCCAGGACGCCCAGGGAGTAGCTTTCGCAGACCACCTAAGATAGCTACCACATCTCACCAATCTATCCCCTTACCTCCTTTTTTTTTTTTTTAAGATGGAGTCTCACTCTGTCGCCAGGCTGGAGATGCAGTGGCGCCATCTCAGCTCACTGCAACCTCCGCCTCCCAGGTTCAAGCAATTCTCCTGCCTCAGCCTCCCGAGCGGCTGGGACTACAGGCACACACCACCACGCCCAGCTAGTTTTTGTATGTTTAGTAGAGATGGGGTTTCACCATGTTGGCCAGGATGGTCTTGATCTCCTGACCTTGTGATCTGTCCGCCTTGACCTCCCAAAATGCTGGGATTACAGGCATGAGCCACCGCACCTGGCCTCCCCTTACCTACTTTTATTCCTTTTCATTTTACTCATTACCACCTAATATCACATATTTATTTACTATGAGTCCCTCCCCACAAACGTCAGCTCCAAGAAAACAGGGACTTTGTCTTCGTTTTGTTCATTATTCTAACACTAGAGATTAGAACAGTGCCGGCCGCAGGGCAAACATCCCTGAGTAGGCTCTGACAGGCAAGGAAAAGGAAGAATGCACGGAGTTGTGCTTAAGCAAGGTATATTACAGAGGAAACCCCAGCTTAATAATGTCAAACAGTAAGGAATAAGGCTGAAAAAGAATATAAAAAGGTTGGAAAGTCAGAAGTAGAATTTGGACTTTATCTTGTAAACAACTGGGAGCCATTCAAATTTTTGAGCAAATGGTGACCCTTTCAAACATTTATTCAGCACAGGTTCAATTCACTTTGTTTGACAGAATAGACAGTGCAAAGGTCAACAGCACATGTTCTCCCCTTAGGCTTATATGTTTAGCAATGGGTTCAAAAATTTTTCAGGAAAATCATTCTGGCAGCCATATGCAAAACGGATTCAAGGAAGGAAAATCTAAAGTTTAAAGGAAGTAAATAATAGGCAAAAAAAAAAAAAAGAAAGCAAAAGTATGCATCGCAGACTACTTCAAGATTTAAGTATGACAAAATTAAGAGAAATGCTGAAAGCAGGTGGGAGGCTGAATAATAATAAATCTAAAAGTGATGGAAATTCCTTGAGTTTTCCAACAGAAATATCCAGTAAACTATTAGAGCAACAAACACGGATGGGACACACATTTGGGAGCCATCAGCATATAAAACATCTGAGAGGGGAACAGATAATCAAGTACTGATGAGACTAACAGTGCTAAGAAGCTCAAGAAACAACAAAGAAAACAGAAAAGCAGTAGTCAGAAGGGAAAACCAGGATGGCAAATTAACACAAAGGGCAAGGAAAGAACATTAAGAAGCCTTGGTGGAAACAGTAACACATATATACTAGCTGAAGAGAGTCAGGATGAAGCCGTTATTATTGACAAAAAAGATGTCCTCTGAAGCAACAATCTGAATTATGATATTCCAAAACTGCGTAATTTAGGAAAGAAGTAGTAAAAGAACTCAGGAGTTGAATAGCCTGGACAACACAGTGAGACTTTGTCTCTACCAGAAAAATACAAAAATTAGCCAGGCATGGTGGCACATACCTGTAGTCCCAGCTACTCAGGAAACTGAGGTAGGAGGATCACCTGAGCCCAGGGAGGTCAAGGCTGCAGTGAGCTGCAATTGTACTCCAGCCTGGGCAACACAGTGTGGCCTTGTCTCAAAAAAAAAAAGTAAGAACTCAGGGCAACAACGGTAAGTCAATTCTTAAAATTTTTGAAAATAAAGAAGAGAAATGCAGCAGATAGAACAGTAGCAGCAGTTCATCAAAATTGATTCTTTTTCCTCCCAAAGTACAGAAGTCCGTACATATTTTAAGACAGCGAAGAAAAAACATTGCAAATAATGATCAAGGCCAGGCGCAGTGGCTCACGCCTGTAATCCCAGCACTTTGGGAGGCCAAGGCAGGCAGATCACAAGGTCAGGAGATCGAGACCATCTGGCTAACACAGTGAAATCCCGTCTCTACTAAAAATAGAAAAAAACTTAGCCGGGCGTGGTGGCACGCACCTGTAATCCCAGCTACTCGGGAGGCTGAGGCAGGAGAATCGCTTGAATCCAGTAGGCAGAGGTTGCAGTGAGCCGAGATTGTGCCACTGCACTCCAGCCTGGGCAACAGAGTAAGACTCCGGCTCAAAAAAAAAAAAAAAAAAAAAAAAACAATCAAAGTGACCAGAGAGGTAGTTAACTGTGGCAGCAGGATCCTTCTTCTATTCAATTTACAAAATAAGATGAAAGAACAGTGATTTGTCATGGTTACAATGAAAAAAAAATGTGCAAGCTTGTATCCTGTTTTCCTTTTTCACTTAAATAGAAGTAAATGGCATCTATTAAGAGTTAAAGAGGAAGAAGGAATATAAGACAACAGAAAAATGCAATTAATAAGATGATTGCCAAGAAGTAGGAAGGGCCTATTTGGAATTGTTCAGCATAAATTTATAGTGGCCAAGAAATCTTCATAATTACTCACCTTCCTCCACAAATATGCTGTGACCTGTGAGGGAAAACAGAAGAAATCGATGGTGGAAAAATCTGACAATATGCGTCCAGTAAAATATAAAATAAGTGACCGATGTCAAAGTGCAGACTGTATCTAGTGCGTACAGGAGTAAGTTAAATGTCTTAGACTGGGTTGCTGTAACAAAATACCATGAACTGGGTAGCTTACTAAACAACAGAAAATGATTTTCTTTTTTTTTTTTTTTTTTTTTGTAGAGATAGGATCTATGTTGCCTAGGCTGGTCTCAAGCAATCCTCCCACCTCAGCCTCCTCAAAGTGCCAGGATTACAGGTAGCAACCACCACACCCAGCCCAGAAAACCATTTTTAATAGTTCTGGAGGCTGAGAAGTCCAAGATAAGGCACTGGCAGATTCAGTATCTGGTAAGGGCCAGCTTCTAGACAGCAGTCTTTTTGCTGTAACCTCATGTGGAAGAAAGAGCTAACAAGCTGTCTGGAGTCTCCTTTTTTTTTTTTTTTTTTTTTTTGAGACAGAGTCTCATTCTGTCACTCAGGCTGGAGAGCAGTGGCGTGATCTCTGCTCACTGCAACCTCCACTCCCCAGGTTCAAGCGATTCTCCTGCCTCAGCCTCCCGAGTAGCTGGGATTACAGGCGCCTACCATCGCGCCCAGCTAATTTTTGTATTTTTAGTAGAGATGGGGTTTCACCATCTTGGCCAGACTGGTCTTGTACTCCTGACCTCCTGATCTACGCACCTCAGCCTCCTAAAGTGCTGGGATTATAAGCATGAGCTACTGCATCCAGCCTGGAGTCTATTTTTTAAGAGCACTAATCCCACTTGTGAGGGCTCTACCCATCTGAGCTAGTCACCTCCCAAAGGCCCCACCTCCTAATGCCATCATCTTGGAGGTTAAGATTTCAACATGAATTATGGGGAGACACAAGCATTTAGACCATAGCACTAAGGGAGAGAAAGTGAGGGTCTCTATGAATGGAACAAGTAAAGGAACATAGGAAGAAGAATCCCATCGGCAAAGACACAGAGTTCACACAAGCCATTCAGGGCGTAAAGGAAATTTTTAGATCATTCACTTACCACACAAATTTTTTTTATTTTTTATCATTAAAAAGAATAAACATGGAACACATCACAAATTTATGTGTCATCCTTGTGCAGGGACCATGCTAATCTTCTCTGCATCGTTCCAATTTTAGTATATTTGCTGCTGAAACAAGCACTAGACTACTAATTATTTTTTCCTCTGTTTGGATACATGGGAAGTGCTGTGGACATAAAGGATTCCAGGAGTCAGAAGGGGCTATACATCCAAAACCGTTATCATAATGAGAAGAATCGACCTAATTCCAAAGTTCCGTTCTGTCATTTTAAAACCACCTCAGTGTCTACGTGCACAGAATGGGTGTGTTAAAGACAGGTATCATACTGGCATCTACCCACCTCCTTTAAAGAATCATTACTATAGGCTGGGCGCAGTGGCTTATGCCTGTAATCTCAGCACTTTGGGAGGCCAAGGCGGGCAGATCACTTGAGGTCAGAAGTTCGAGACCAGCCTAGCCAACATGGCTAAACCCCGTCTCTACTAAATATAAAAAAGTTAGCTGGGTGTGGTGGCGGGCACCTGTAACTGCAGCTATGTGGGAGAATCACTTGAACTCAGGAGGCAGAGGTTACAGTGAACCAAGATCACGCCACGCACTCCAGCCTGGGTGACAAGAATGAAACTCCATCTCACAAAAAAAAAAAGAATCACTACTATAGTAAACCACCATAGTAAAAGTATCTTATCCCTCAAGTGTAATGAGACATAAACAAGCTAATTGGGTTATAGGAATGCTCAAGCCTCATTCAGAAAAAAAAGATTCTATATTATATAATCACAGCATTAGTGGGTTTAAAATATTCTTAAAAATAGAATCACAGTCAGGACCAACAAGAGTAGTTTTTTAAAGTTTCAGTTTTGTTTTGTTTTTTTTTTTCTCTTGAGACAGAATCTTGCTCTGTCACCCAGGCTGCAGTACAGTGGCGCAACCTCGGCTCACTACAACCTCCACCTCCCAGGCTAAAGGGTTGCTCCCGCCTCGGCCTCCCGAGTAGCTGTGACACAAGCGCACGCCACCATGTCTGGCTAATTTTTGTATTTTTAGTAGAGACGGCGTTTCACCATATTGGCCAGGCTGGTCTCGAACTCCTGACCTCAACTGATCCACCCGCCTCAGCCTCCCAAGGTGCGGGAATTACAGACATGAGACACTGCGCCCAGCCATTTTTTTTTTCATTTTAGACTGCGAAACTTTTAGGCTGGGCACAGTGGCTCACACCTGTAATCACTGCACTTTGGGAGGCCAAGGCAGGCAGATCACAAGGTCAAGAGATCGAGACCATCCTGGCCAACATGGTGAAACCACGTTTCTACTAAAAATGCAAAAATTCGCTGGGCATGGTGGCGCACGCCTGTAGTCCCAGCTACTCGGGAGGCTGAGGCAGGAGAATCACTTGAACCCAGGAGGTGGAGACTGCAGTGAGCTAAGATCGTGCCACTGCACTCCTGCCTGGTGACAGAGACTCCATCTCAAAAAGAAAAAAAATTAAAAAAAAAAATCATAGTATCAGTGTGCTCCGTATTTTTTTAATCAAAGGAGATGGAGGTGGACATTTTCCATTATTTCATTTTAATTGACTTTAATTTACCATGCACTATAAAACTATATAATGCCATGAAAAGATGTTTTAATATTATAAAATAGGACTCAAAATTAGTATTTTGTAGGTTCTTTATCTGCAATTCCAAAAATCCAAAAAACTTCTGAAACCCAAAATAACTCATCTTGTGGTAAACCTTACCCAAACCGATATGAAGCTATTTACAGTCTTTATCCTATTTAGTGCAAACATTGATACATTTTGCTGCAGAAACAGTAACATTTTTGAAGGGGGATACTGCACTGGACTCTATTGGAAGGCTATACATTACTACCTTGCCCTTATCAAAAAAAATTCCTAATTCCATAACCTATTAGACTCTAAGAGTTTGAATGGTGGACTGTGATCCTATAATTGCTAACATTTATTGAGCTATTAACTATGTGTCAGATACTGTTCACTTTATATGAAATAACTCATTTAATCTTTCCAATCATCATGAGCTAAGTATTATAATAATCCCCATTTTACAAAGAAGGAAACTGAGACATGGAGAGATTAAGTAAACTGCCTAAAATCACACAGCTAGAGTGTGACTAACTGGGATGACACTGGGATGAATATTTAAAACATTACACATAAGAGTAACAAAACACAAGAAAATGGGATAATTGATTATGCTAGGTGCTAGGAGTCAGTGATATGTTTCTCTACTCAATTGATATTACTTCCAGAATAAGGAATCAAACAAAAAATTACAAAACACTACATGCATTTACAAATTCTCATTTATGTACAATTTCTACACACTTGCTTAAAGTGCAGAGTATAAAACCCAAATTTCTCAGCTTATGTAACATATTTTTTTATTGAAAAATAACATCTTAATATCTTAATTATAACACATGATAATTTATAGTCATTGTAGAAGTTAGAAAATTTGGATAAGCAAAAAAAAAAATAATCACCTATAAAACTACACTCAGAAATAACCATTTAACAATTTGGCACATATCCTCCCAAACATCGATATATTTTCGGTTTTTTTACCAAATGGAATCATGTTTTTAAATCTTACTTTTTCTCACATATACCAAGACATCCTTTCATGGATTTATATTATTCTATAATTATTTTCACGGCTGAGAAGGCAGTACCCCACTGTATGGATGGACCCTAACAATCACTGTGAAACATTTAGGTTTACAGTTTTACCATATAATGATCAATAGTACTGGCTCTAGAGTCACAGTGGTTGGATTCAAGTCCTGGCCCTAAAACTTAAGTAACTCAGGTATCTTGAGCAAGCAACCTCATTTCTCTATGCCTGTTTTCTCTTCTGAAAAACAGAAATAGTACTACCCACTCCATATGATTACCGTGGGGGTCAAAGGCATTAACACACAGCTTGTATAACCAACAACACTGCAATTGGTATGCTCACAGCTAAATATTCACACACACCTTTACTACACCAAAAAAAAATTCTTTAAAGGGAATTTCCATGTCAGAAAGTATGCCCGTTTTTAAGGCTTCTGAATCTGCCAAATTACAGAGTGGTTTACAGTCCTTCATTAAATAGCCTTCTCACTTAATACTCATTTCTCTTTATCAAAAAAGGCAAAAACTATTATCCAGTTAAGTTAACCAGCTTGTTTCACTCAATTAGTTTTTTGTTCTTCCACCTATAAACCTCGGCATATTTAATAAAACCTCAAAGTTTATAGGTAACTTGAAGACACCTAGCCCAAATTCTCCTTCAGCACGATTCCTCTACTCTAGAATCCTCAATCTGTCAGTGAAAAGGAACAGCCTACCACCCAAAACAACTCATTCTATTTTCACAGTTTTGAGGAAATTTCTCTTGAAATAGAGTGGAAATCTGTTTCTTTTAAACTTCTACCCACTGACCCTAGTTCCTTCTGGTCAAATCTGATCCTTCTGTGTGACAGAACACCAAATCCTTAAAGGTGGCTGTTACTTCTTAAAAGAAGCTCCTCTTCTTTAGGTCAAATATCCCATTTTTTCAACTTTTTCTCATTTCCATTTCTCTCATGATCAAGGTCCTCGTTTATGCTCTACAGATAAGTGATTTTGACACTTTGATGTCTACCACCTTGAAAATGAGAAAAATAAAGGTCCATTCCTACCCTACATTAAGTTTGGGGCTCTGTGTGGTTTCTTATTAGCTCTCCAGATTATTCTGATAAAGTCTGAGAATGAATACAAGGTCTCACTTATGATAGTATGCTACCCAAAAAACCAACTCAATACCCCACGTGTAATATAACTAGTACAAAGTAAAGTGGGGCTAACACCTTGCTCTTTCAATAAGCTGTTCTACCATCTTCAGAATTACTCTCTGACAGGTTTGGTGGCTGACGCCTGTAATCCCAACACGTGGGAGGCCAAGGTGGAAGGATCACTTGAGTCCAGAAGTTTGAGACCAGCTTGGGCAACATAGTGAGACCTCGTCTCTACAAAAAAATTTAAAAATTAGCCGGACACGTTGGCAGGTATCTGTAGTCCCAGCTACTCAGGAGGCTGAGGCAGAGGCAGCATTGCTTGAGCCTGAAAGGCGGAGCTTGCAGTGAAGTATAACTGCACCACTGCACTAAGCCTGGGTAACAGAGAAAGCAAGATCCTGTCAAAGAAAGAAAAGGTGCAGAGGGGAACACAGGGAGGAAAGAAGGGAGAGAGGGAGGGAAGGAAGGGAGGGAGGGAAGGGAGGGAGGGAGGGAGGGAGACAGACAGACAGAGAGACAGAGGAAGGTGCACTAGCCCACCAACAACCGAACTGACAGCTGATTGCACCAAAGCATCTTCTCTGTATAGAGCACTGTGATGTCAACACTGAGAAAAAACAGAGGCCCTAATACTGATCTCATCTAGTGCTAGATTTACCTTCTAGAAAGCATGATGGAACAAACATCTTCAGAAAACTATAATACTAATTATAGCTATACCAAAGTAGGCACATCAGGCTATAGAAACATTGTGATTACTAGCTGGAAATCCTACTAGTTGTGGGGGAGGAGAGGGGAGGGGAAGGATGACACTAAGGAAACTAAGTTGCTCTGAACTTCGAGATTTTGTGTGGGTTTGTTTTTTAACGTTTGCAAAGTCAGAAGAGATGAAGGCCATCAGAGAGTTCATCTGAACTCAGGCTACCTGCAAACAGAGACTGGGTAACCGCCTCAAGCACCCTCAAAAATAAATTCATGATGCAAAACTTCATGTAATTTCTGAATTTCTGAATTCCTCATGACATGTGAACTTTACCTGTTACTATTTCTAACAAGGTAATGAAGGCCAAAGGAAAAACAAAACAAAACAAAACATCCATGGTACAGGAGATGTGGTCCATTATAATGACACAATGTTAGAGGAAAAAACAAACTAAAACCAAGCATACTTTTTTTTTTTGAGACGGAGCAGAGTTTCGCTCTTGTTGCCCAAGCTGGAATGCAATAGCGCTATCTCGGCTCGTTGCAACCTCCATCTCTCTGGCTCAAGCGATTCTCCTGCCTCAGCCTCCCAAGTAGCTAGGATTACAGGCGCGCACCACCGCACCCGGCTAATTTTTTGTACTTTTAGTAGAAATGGGGCTTCACCGTGTTAGCCAGGCTGGTCTCAAACTCTTGACCTCAGGTGATCGGCCCGCCTCCGCCTCCCCAAGTGCTGGGATTGCAGGCGTGAGCCACTGTGCCTGGCCAAACCAAGTAAACTTAACCAAGATCCAATCTATTTTCATTTAAACAGCAAACATTAAAAATACACCTGGTATTTTCTAACAATTACACGAAGAATGACCAGATGCTTCCTGTTGATGGAACAGTAGAGAACTACAGACTGACAGATTCAGACTAGAGTTCACAGAAACAACTGGAAACAAACTTAGCTTCCTTTCAAAACCATTAAAGTATGGCCTTAAATTTTTACGCATTAATCAATTAGGTATAATTGTCTCTCAACCTAGAAAACCCAGAATGATTCAGAGACAAAGAACTCTAAGGATACGTATCTGCGAACTATTCGTTTCACCAAAGGATTCACTGCAGAACTAGTTTTCCGTAGAATCTGCACCTCCTATAGTTTTCAGCATGTTTCATCTTTAAAAATAACATTTACACACAAGTGTTAATAGCATATGTAATGTGGAATTCACGTGTTACTTGTGTAAATCATTGTACGTACTAGAATTAAATTTTTTAATCACTTAAGAATATTTTCAAATGTTCCTGAGTCTCCAAGATCATAGGCAGATTATGCAGTCATTATCTATGATTTTGTTTAGGTACCTAAATTCCAACTTTTAAAAAAGCTGGAGCCCAGTAAAAAAAAGTATGGGAATCAATCTTATTCGTCTTGTTAAAATGTGTCTTGCATAACATCCTGATTTGACTTGTATGGTGAAAGCACGGTAAGAATGACACATTTCTGTTTTTTGGTATAAAAAAAAAAAGTATGAGTGTACAGTGGAGTGTTCCAGAGGTTACATGGTGTGCTAACCACAACAGTGACGTAGTTTTGAGAATCTTCTATTAAACCAGGCATTAAAAAGATTTGCAAAAATGCAAGATGTTACTCTTAACAAATCATCTATGCTAACATGTAATGGATGTATTTTTTGTTTTTGGGAAAAAAAACCCGGGAGAAAATAAAACAAAGCCATCTTTAGTTTCCTCAAAGTCTGACCCTGAAAATGGAAGTATCAAAGCTGATGGTTTATACGTCAGTGAGAAAAAAATTTAAACCAAGCTGGGTGGGTCTTTACACGAGATAAACTATCTACAAGAATGTCTGACCACTAACTTCTGCATAATAAATGAGAGTGGATCTTTTCATTCTGGGATGGCAATGTACTTTACAAGGACCATTTACAGCCTACATCAAACCTTTTTCTAGATAAAAAACGTACTTCAGTAACTTGCCTGAATTGAAAGAGCAAAACAGTCCGGAGAGAAAACTTAAAATGTTTCCACATTATCAAGCCCCCTTCAGAAGTACTGTGGTCTCGGCCCCTCCTTTGAACAGATGTCCGCTCGCCACAGTCCAATCAGGTTTAAAGCAAGAGTATTTGTACTGAAAACAAGCTTCAAGTGGGAAGACACACACAAAGCAGGCCTGTATCATTCCTTTGGTTTCAGTTTTCACGATGCACCCTTGAGGCTAGGCACGCTGATTCAACACACTTGGAGAGCTTCACCGAAACACACTAAATACACACTGATGAACTGTGCCCTGGCAGAGATGACCTGGCAAAATTCTCAACTTTTTCCCTGAGGCCGTGCACCCGCGGGTCTCGGCGGCGAAGTCTTTCGGGCAGAAGTCCCAAGCCTTCAAAACGGCAGGCTTCTCCCCCTCAGGACTCCAGTCCCCGCGGCCAAGACTGTCGCTGCGGGGGCCCCGCGCGGGACTGGCCAGGCTCTCCCGTTAACCCTGTCTGAGCCGGCCGATCTCGCCGCGGCCCGAGCGCCTCTCGGCCCCGCAGCACAGGGCGCCCAGGACCCGCCGCCCCCGCCGCCCGTTCCCCTCTCCGGAGAGCCCAGCGGGGCCGTCAAGCTGCCCAGACAAAGGCTACCGCGGCGCCAGAGGCCGGGCCCGGCCGCGCCTGCCTTCCTCCTTCTCCCGCCCACTGCCAACCTCCAGTCGCCCGCAGAACCTCCGCTGCCTCGGCGCGACCCCATCGCCACCCCGGGGCTGCCGCTCGGGACCGGCCCGCCAGGTAGCCGCGAGGAGGCCGCCGCACGCCAGGGCCGAGGAGGGGGCGGCGGCCGCCACCATGTCTGCCCGCCCCTCCCAGAAGCGGGGTGCCCAGCGGACAAAGCGCAGCGACGGCGCAGGCGGAGCGGGCGCCCAGGCCGACCCCGCCGACCCCCGCGGAATAAGCGGGGCCAGGAGCCCCGGAAACCCGGCGCCTTAATGCAATAAACAGGAAATCGCGGGGATGATCTGGGTTCCGGGGGAAGTGGAATTATTTTTTACCAGCGAAGAGATCAACTTCCACATCCGGTGGTAACAGGGCCCTACACAGACCCGCACTGACCTGGAAAAGCTTCGGGAGCGGCGACGGGAAGGCAGCAGGAGGTGGTGCGGGGACCCGAGGCGCCTCGTACCCGGCCGGGCTGACGCGGCCCCGCTACACACAAAGCGCTTCAGCAGCACAGGGCGCTATTTTCCGAAAATGCCGCGTCTGGTCGGCGCCCAAAATCCCCACCGAAAAGTCCCCCGTGCTGCGCGCGGAGGGACACATGGTGTGCGAGTGAGTCAAGCTCCCAGCATCCCTCCCGGACCCGGCCCTCGTCAGCTGCTCGCCCGAGGATTTTCCGCCTCTGCACTCATCGGCAGATCCCGTTCCTACCCACTCCCTGACTCTGTTCCCACCGGGAGAGAGGGGAAAGAGAGTCTGATTTTTTAACGAAAGGGATGAAAATATGCCACTTCTAGCGCTTCAGCCACACAAAGAAAGCGGCGGAATGATCCGCTCTCGGCGACCGCAAGTCCCGGCCTACCCGGCGCCTGCGCGGCAGCGGGGGTGGGAGCTGCGGCCGGCCATGTGCGCGGCGGAGAGGCTGGGTGGCCGCGGAGCCTTCCCGCGTGTTTCTGCGGTGGGTAGTAGTTTGGAAACTAATGTTCTGTGCTAACCTTCGTGTCTCTGTGACATGACCGTTTAAAGACGGAGAGTGCGGAATCTTTGGACTTTAAGCTTGCCAACTGAGCGGCCTAGCAGAATCCTGGGAGACGGAAGGACAGCCAGGAGGCTAGGATTTACCTTTTAAGTGTCCCTAGATTCAACTAGTCAAACTGGGACGGGAGACGCTGTGAAGGTACCAGGGAAGGAACGAGTGAGGTTCCTTTTCCACTTTTACATAAACTCAACGGTCAGATTCATGACGAGGATGTACATATTTCTGTAGATTTTTTTCCCGAGCATTCTAATGATGCCTCATATTTCGTAGATCCTAGTAACTGCTTGGATTACTGCCACCTCAGAGGTAGAGATCTGTTTTTCCGTGGCTGCAATGTCAAAACTTTTGTTGTATTTTATTAAGTAGCAAAAGTTTGGAGATTTGCAAGGTTAAAAAAAAAAAAAAGCTTTATGAACTTAATCTAGATGTGATTTGCTAAGGAACTTAACATATTGATATGTTTTTCGCAGGGGAGTCAGGGCATGGCTTTCCCAACCTAGTAACTGCAACTTATAGCATCCTACATCTAGGACTTGGGAGTATGTGAGACAGCGCCAAGAATTTAATCCAGGAGAACTGACAAGCTTAAATGAAATCCATATTGCCCACTGATTTTGTGCAGCCTCAGATAAGTAATCTTTCTCCACTTAGCCTTTTGTAACAATTGATGTAATAAAGGTTTGTAGTCTTTGCGTAATTTATTAAAGCATTGTGGCTAAAACAGAAAAAAAGCATAGGAACCATAGTCTATGTTTTCTTTTGATTTAATATTTTCATTGCTTCGGTTAATAGAAATTTGTCAAAATGCGGATGTTTTTCTGTAGCATTATTTGAATGAGCATTGTTTGAGTGAACATTCAGCTAATTATTGTTAGAAAATCGTTGCCCCCAGAATGAGCATTGTTTGAGTGAACATTCAACTAATTATTGTTAGAAAATCGTTTCCCCCATTAATCTTACACTGTAGAATGTAGACAAGTAAGTAGGCATCATCAGTATGATGAGAGTGAAGCTACTTAATACTGTGGAATCAAATAAAGGAGGAACCCCTTAATAAACCAAGAGGGAGGAATAAAATGGAATGGGACTAGAGAAGCAATTGGCTTTAATAAGGGTATTATGGAAGACCTAGATAAGAAGCAGTAAGTACCGATGTTTGGAGGCAAACACTGGAGAGATTTTTGGGTAAAGAAGACAGTGCTGGAGGTCTGCTTGTGAAGGCCTTGAATGCTGTGTGCAGAAGTCAGCTTCTGAGAGCCAGGAGGAAGATATTGAAAGATTTTAAGTAGAAGAATCAGGATTGAATTCATTTTAGACAGATCACTGTTACACAAAAATTTGAGGCAAGGAAAAGAGTTTGGAGTAAACAGCAGACTGTGAGCCAACGACGACTTGGACTGAGTTGGTGGCAAGTAGTTGTGAAGAAGATGAAGTGGTTATTGGGAGATTTCGTTAACTGAAAATGACTGAGGAAAATAGATGTCAGAGGTGACTGCCAAATGAGTTGGAGCAGCTACGAGGATAGTAATATCTTCACTGAGATTAGAAACAAAATAAGAATATATGTTAGGGAAGAAAGAAGTCTCTGTTTTGACCATGTAAAATTCGAAGTGCCTGTGAGCCAACCAGACAGATGCGTGTAGTCAGCAATTAGATATTCATTCAACACTGTTGGAAGAACAGCTACTCTGTGCCAGGTACGGAGTAGGTGTTCACCTACACTGAAATAAAGCAGCAGCAAAACAAACGGTTCCTACTCCTGTTTTTAGAGGGAAACAGCGTATAAACAAGTTTTTAAAATGAGAAAATATCCCGTAAGTTTGTGAAGAAGGCCGGGTGCAGTGGCTCACGCCGGTAATCCCAGCACTTTGGGAGGCTGAGGTGGGTGGATCTCCTGAGCTCAGGAGTTAGAGAGCAGCCTGGCCAACCTGGCGAAACCCCATCACTACTAAAAATACAAAAATTAGCTGGGCACAATGGCACGCTTGTGTAATCCCAGGTACTCCGGAGGCTGAGGCAGGAGAATAGCTTGAACCCAGGACATGGAGGCTGCAGTGAGCCTCGATCTCGCCACTGCATTCCAGCCTGGGCGATGGAACGAGACTCCGTCTCAAAAAGAAAAAAAAAAAGTTTGTGAAGAGAATTAAAGGCTGATTGGATGAAGTGTTAGTCTGGGGAAAAGAGCAGACTTTTGGTGGTTGGTTGATCAGAGATGGCCTCACTGAGAAGGTATTAGAAAGGACTTAAGAACAGAGTGTGAGACCAAAATAGCGGGGCAAAGGCCCTAAGGTGAGAAGTTTGTTGTGTTTAGGGAACAGCAAGGTCAGTGTAGCTGAAGTCTACTGACCAAAAGAAGGAATGATAGGAGGTGAAGTCTTCAGCCTCGATAAGAAGGTGACGTGCACTGGAAGCCATTGAGGGATTTACGAAACGGAGTATCATGGACTAGGATAGTAGCAGTAGAGGTGAGGAAAAAGCTGACCTATCTTGCTCACCAATTAAATGAGGAAAAGGAGGAATCAATAGTGATGCCTAGGTTTGGGGCATGTTGTCTAGGTGGAATTAATTTTAATTACACCTTTTATTTAACCCAGTATATCCAAATATTATTTCACATGTGATCAATATAAAAAATCACTAAACATTAAAAATATTTTACATTTTTCTCATAACTAAGCATTTGAAATCTGGTGTGTATTTTATACTTATAGCATATCTCAGTACTTGATTTCGTAAAATTTCCAGCTAAAAAAATAGATTCACATATCCAAGTCATTCCAAGCATACTTAAAAGTTGTACGGTAATCGAATCGTGTATATTTTTAAATTTTATTTTAAATTAAAGTTAGGATTATGAATTCGGTTCCTAAATTAGCCTCATTTCACTTCCTGCATTTCAAGTGGGACAAGTTGTTACCATATTGGACAGTGCAGTCTAGTGAAATAAAGAATAGTGGAAAGTCAGACTTAAAAAGTTTAGAACCAGCTCTGGAAGGCCTTGGATGTCAGATTAAAGGACTGAGATTTTACCCTTGAGTCAGGCAGAACAATGGATGGTTTTTGAACTAAGGAGTGACACAACATTGTGCTTATGACTAGAAAGAGGCCACTAGGTGGCCAGCCGTGAGTCAGGACACCCTTCAGTTGCTTTGACTTCAGCCCTGTGGATTCAAAGTCTGATTTTTGTCAGCACTCTAGAGCAGTTCCACCAAGAGTGTGGTCCACAGGGCAGTGCCAGTCTGTAAGCCCTTTGTTACACATCCATGACAAGTCATTTACAGAAAGTAAATGTAGAAACTTAATAGCAATTTAACAGACTAATTTTATTTCTGTGGGTCTAATAAAAATTTGAGGGACTGTACTTTGCATATGTCTTTATTCCCTTTTTTTTGTTTGTTTGTTTTTTGTGTTTGAGATGAAGTCTTGCTCTGTCGCCAGTCTGGAGTGCAGTGGTGCAATCTCGGCTCACTGCAACCTCTGCCTCCCAGGTTCAAGCAATTCTTCTGCCTCAGCCTCCCAAATAGCTGGGATTACAAGTATGCACCACCACACCCAGCTAATTTTTGTATTTTCAGTAGAGACGGGGTTTCACCATGTTGGCCAGGATGGTGTGATCCTGACCTTGTGATCCATACCTCGACTCCCAAAGTGCTGGGATTTACAGGCGCAAGCCACGTTCCTAGCCTTTTTTCCCTTTTCTTTTCCTTTTTTTTGAGACAGGTTTGGCTCTTACTGCCCAGGCTGGAGTGATGGGAGTGCGATCCCGGCTCACAGCAACCTCCCGCCCACCACCACCCCTTAGTTGGGTGGTGCTCCTACCTCACTCTCCCAAGTAGCTGGGATTACAAGCATGCGCCACCACACCCTGCTAATTTTGTATTTTTAGCAGAGACGGGGGTTTCTCCGTGTTGGTCAGGCTGGTCTCCAACTCCCGACCTCAGGTGATCCACTCGCCTTGGCCTCCCAAAGTACTGGGATTACAGGCGTGAGCCACCGCACCTGGCCGTTTTTTTCCTTTTTCTAATAATTTTTATCATATTACATAAAAGTACCTATGGTCTCACAGATGAAGGGAGTCAGAAGAACCAAACTCCCAGAAGACTTAGTAAATCTAAATGCCTTTTTTACTTTGGAGTGAAAACTGTAATAGCTGAACTACAACGGACATTGCTCATTTTCTCCCTCCATGTAGACATGGAAAGCTATATGGAAATAACCGAGTTTATAGTAGCTACCATATATTAAACGTTTCCTGTATGCCAGCCACTGTGCAAAGCCTATTATATATATTGTCTGATTTAATCCTCACAACTCTGTAAAATAAGTATTGTTGCCCCATTTTTCCATTGAAGAAACTGAGGCTAAAATAGGTTGAATAACTTACCTAAATTTACCAACCTCAAAGATGTTAAAGACGGTTCCAATACAGGTCTCTCATTTCCTTCTTGATTAGGAATACTACTTTGAAATGAGAGACCTGTACTGTGTCTGTTAATACCAAATTCCCTGGCATAAAGACTTAGTACATTGTTTAAAGAGAATGCATGAAGTTAACTGCATTACCTTCTGGAGGGTTCATTTGTGAATTTGGGGCCACAGTAAAGGTAGGTAGTGGTGTTCTAACAGCATCAAACAAATGAATTCATTTCTTTTTTGAGGGGGGGTGGGGTGGAGGGAATAAGGTCTCACCCTGTCGCCCATGCAGGCTAGAAGGCCATGAAGTGATCTCGGCTGACTGCAGTCTCAACCTGGGCTCAAGCAATCCTCCCACCTCAGCCTCCAGAGTAGCTGGGACTACAGGTGCACACCACTATGCCCAGCTCATTTTTGTATGTTTGGTAGAGACTGGGTTTTGCCACGTTACCCAGGCTGTTCTCGAACTCGTGAGCTCAAGTGATCCTTCCACCTCAGCCTCCCGAAGTGCTGGGATTACATAATAAGACAGCCAATAAAAAATGGGTAGAGGCCAGGTGCAGTGGCTCACACCTATAATCCAAGCACTTCGGGAGGCCCAGGCAGGCAGATCACCTGAGGTCAGGAGTTTGAGACCAGCCTGGCCAACATGACAAAACCCTATCTCTAATAAAAATATAAAAATTAGCCGGACGTGGTGGCACGTGCCTGTAATCCCAACTACTCGGGAGGCTGAGACAGGAGAATTGTTTGAACCCAGGAGGCAGAGGTTGCAGTGAGCCAAGATCACGCCACTGCACTCCAGCCTGGGTGACAGAGCAAGACTCCATCTCAAAAAAAAAAAGGATAGAAACTTAAACAGTCACCTCACAAAAGAGGGTATCTAAATATTAGTTCCTTTAAAAAAATTTTTTAAAAAAAGGCATGTAGATGGCCGAAAAACATGTAAAAGGTACTCAACTAATTTAATCACTAGAGAAATGCAAATTAAAACCTAAATGAGATTTTAATCTCACATCCAACAGAATAGCTAAAATGAAAAACCCAGAAAATGCCAAATGTTTGTTAAGAGTTGGAGTAACTAAAACTACACGGCTGCTGGAAATGTATATTGGTATGACCACTTTGGGAAATGGAAAGTTCAACAAACAGGCAAACCAATCTAGATTTAGGGATATATGTTTAGGAAGTAAAAGTATAAAGAAAAGAAATAGCTGGCTTTGCAGGGCGTAGTGCTTGAGAGGTAATAGGTGCTTCTGGAGTGCTGTTGATGTTCTGTTCCTAAGTAGGGTGCTATGGTTTGAGTTTGGTTTGCCTGACCCTACCAAGTCCCATGTTAAAATTTGATCCCAGTGTTGGAGGTGAGGCCTGGTGGGAAGGGTTGTGGGAGTGGGTTTCTCATAAATGGCTTGGTATTCTGGAAGGAGTGAGTTCATTAAGAGACTGGCACCTCCTCTCTCCTTTCTCTTGCTGTGTGATTTCTGCATATGTTATCTCCCGTCTGCCTTCCACCATGAGTGGAAGCAGCCTGAAGCCCTCACTGGGAGCAGATACTGCTGTCATGCTTCTTGTACAGCCTGCAAAACCATAAGCCAAATAAGCCTAACATTCTAAGACACTGGTATTACATGAGTGTTCCTTCTATGATTTATTGAGAAGTAGGTTTTTTGGAGAAAAATGTACTTTCAGTATATATATTATATATTTCATGGTTAGTTATTTTTAAAACTCCTGAGCAATACTGGATACATATTACCAACTATTATTTCCTTTACTGAGCCAATTTTTCTGTAAATGCAGCACAAATGTGAAAGATAAGGTAGGCCTGAATTCTGGGGAATGACAATGGTGAAGGAAAGGCGAGACAGAGGCAAAAGACACTGCAGAACTCAGGCTCAAAATCTCAATCATCCTTAACACCTTCCCTCATCCCATCATGTTGAATCAGATGTCAGTAGCAATTTTATGTGGCATTTTTTAGGCTTGCAAAAAGTTATAAACAGAAAATGGTCATTTTATCACTCCATCACAGGCAAAAAAAAACATGAGATTAAGCTAGGAGACATGTTCAGGTGATTAGGTAGAGCATAGACTAAAAACCAGTGAACTTGTTAAAAAAAAAAAAAATTGCCATGATGGGGACGAAAAAAAAAAAAAGATTTGAGCTTGTGGCTCCTCACTCCAACTCCTGTGACTCTCACCTTACCCCCACTGCCTTCATGTTTTTTGTAGAAAGAGAAATTATATTTTATGTGGATTGAGTTTAAGATTATGCCAGAGGCTGGGTGCGGTGGCTCAAGCCTGTAATCCCAGCACTTTGGGAGGCCGAGACGGGTGGATCACGAGGTCAGGAGATCCAGACCATCCTGGCTAACACGGTGAAACCCCGTCTCTACTAAGAAATACAAAAAACTAGCTGGGCGAGGTGTCAGGCGCCTGTAGTCCCAGCTACTCGGGAGGCTGAGGCAGGAGAATGGCGTGAACCCGGGAGGCGGAGCTTGCAGTGAGCTGAGATCTGGCCACTGCACTCCAGCCTGGGCGACAGAGCGAGACTCCATCTCAAAAAAAAAAAAAAAAGATGATGCCAGAGTATCAAGGTAGAATTATTAAACAGACACAAAAGCTAAGATTTGGTACTCTGAAAAAACGTCAGAGTTGGTGATAGAAAATTAGAAATTATCCATTCCTAGAAAGATAATAATAAAGCCATGACAGTGAAGGGAAACCAGTGGGAGAGAATACTGAGAAAGGTACTGAAGGACAGAGAAGGAGAAGCGAAGGAGGAAAGGAAATCAGCATTTATTGAGCATCTGTTAAACTGTATGCCAGCTGCTCTACATTTACTATCTCATTTATTCCTCTCCATTTCCAGGGTAGCCAATTTCAGCCTCATTTGGTATTTGGTCGACTGACTTTGTAGACTCACACAGCAGTAAAAAGAACAAGCATTCAAAACCAGCTTGACTCCAGTTTATTCTATGTACTACACCATTCCTGGAGAGGCTAAGTGTGTGTTATAGAAGACCATGGGGAGAATTTAGGTCGAGGAAAGATAAGCCCTGGAAAAAGACCATTGGATTTTTGTGTTTTTTTAACCAAGGGGTTCCTATAACATAGCAGCACCTGCACTCCTGTCTTTAACACTTCTGTGAATGTGGGTAATCCAGACATACATTTGTGTTGTAAACGCCTGTCAATAAGGGGGAAAAAAAGTCAAGATAGTAAATGTGAAAATTAGTATAATGAAAACAAACCAGCTATTAAATTCTAGCTAGCTACTCTTGCCAACCAAGCACTTCGAATCTCAAGGCTTGAAAGAAGAACAGATTTTTTTTTTTTTTTTTTTTTTTCCTGAGACAGGGTCTTACTCTGTTGCCCAGGCTGGCATACAGTGGCATACAGTCAGCTCACTGCAGCCTCGATTTCCCATGCTCAGGTGATTCTCCCACCTCAGCCTCCTTAGCAGCTGGGACTACAAGCGCAGCCACCATGCATGACTAATTCTATGTATTTTTGGTAGAGACGGGGTTTTGCCATGTTGCCAAGGCTGGTCTGGAACTCCTGAGCTCAAGTGAGACACCCATCTTGACCTCCCAAAGTGTTGGGATTATAGACATTAGCCACCACACCTGGCCTGTAAACAGGAATAACCTTGTTGTGTAATTCAGTGCTGTTTACTGCTTTGTTCAGGTACTGCCTAGAACTATCTTGATTATCACCAGTGGTATGGATCCTGCACATGGGGAAATGCTGCGGTGTTATATAATTTTGTTCACTGTTTACAGTGCCGTTTTAGTCACCTGACATTCTAAGAGAAAAGATCAAGATGGTTTTGCCAATCAAAGGTCATTAATACTTGGAATGAAAGATGAAAGATAACTTCTACTGGTGATGAACACATGCCTTTTGAAAAGCATCAGTATCTCCTTAAAATATATAAACTACAGTAATCAATGAGGAAGACTTTTTCCTACCAGATTTATTAAACTCATTTACTATACACATAGCATTATAACATTAAAGAAAATTTTTGAACAATTCTGTACCATAAAACAATTACTGGTTCCTTCCTACCTGTTTTCAGGTTTACAGATGAATAATGTGTGGATTTTTGGCAGACACACTGCTGAAAATTTTTCACTTGGTTGGATGAGCATCTCACTCTATCTCTATTTGTCTCCCTGCTCTATCTGAGTTCTAGAGAAGACCACCAATAAGCAAGTGAAATTATTTGGCCAAGTCACTGATATCAGAATTCCCCAGAGGCACCAACAACTTTGATTTCCAGAAATTGGTTAGGCATAGCCCCTTCATTCAACCTTATATTTTGTATCTCAGAGTTAAGGTTGCATGCATTTGGGCTACCTATGCAATGTGAACTATTTTAAGACAAGCAGGCATTTAATAATTGTTGGTTGGTTGGATTTAGAACTTCCTAGCCAATTTTAAAATTACTTGAATAGATAAGCCATTCACTGGTTCAAAATTTTTTTTTTTAATCATCACTCCCACCCATCCAGTTTCCACTACTGAAGTAACCTCTACTTTTTGTTTCTTGCTTTTTTTGAGACATAGTCTCACTCTATTTGCCAGGCTCAGTGCAACTTCTGCCTCCTGAGTTCAAGCGATTCTCCTGCCTCAACCTCCCAAGTAGCTAGGACTACAGGTGCACGCTACCACGCCCGGCTAATTTTTATATTTTTAGTAGAGACGGGGTTTCACCATGTTGGCCAGGCTGGTCTTGAACTCCTGACCTCAGGTGATCAGCCCGCCTCAGCCTCCCAAAGTGCTGAGATTACAGGCATGAGCCATCGTGCACGGCCTCTTGTATATTTTTCCACATACACATTTTTTCATGCATATCTATGTAAGAATAAATGTTCTTATTCCCCCCTTCCCCATTTTTATATAAGAGAAAATACCACACAAACCCTTCAGCACATTGGACTTGAGATGGATTTTCCATCTCAGTGCAAAAAGCGACGTGTTTTCTTAACCACTGCACATTACTTAGTTATGACCCAGTTTAGGGACATTGAGTTTCTTTTGTACTCAAACTAGTGCTTGAATGATTATCCTTGGATGTACATCTTTCCTTGTATATTTAAATATGTCTCATCTCAGTTTCCAGAGGTGGGATTGCTCTGCAAAAAGACATGTATGTATTTTTATTTTGCCCTCTATGTACCAAATGTTTTCACCCCAGCATTGCTGATGGATTAGAGTGCTACCAAGTTTTTGGATTTTTACCTACCAGCTTTTGAAGGTTATTTCAAGTCTTAATTAATCTTTTCAGGAACAGTAACAATATCATTTGGTTAAAATGAGAAAAATGGGGTTCAGTTGACAGAATTTGTTCAGGATATAGAATTTTTTGGCTGCTGCTCCTGCAGCTACACACCCACAACTAGTAAAAACATGGTTGCTTAGGTTGTCAAATGACCAGCAAACCTGGAGAGGAACCAGGAATGACTATAAATAGCTCCACCCACACTTTTTTTGGGCAAATGTGCAAGCTTAGCAGAATCTAAAAGGATCCTTCAGCCTTTGAGTTGCAGAAAATTAACATGGTAAGGAGGAAGAAATCACTAATTTCGTTAAAAAGTTCCCTAATATGGGAACCGAAAATGATTTTTGACCAACCTGGGCAATAGAGCAAAATCCCATCTCTACACCATGCCGAAAAATTAGTCGGCCATGGTGGTGCTGCCTGTAGTGAAGGCTACTCATCCTGAGGTGGGAGGATTGCCTGAGGCCAGGAGGTTGAGACTGCAGTGAGCCAGGATCACACCACTGCACCAGCCTGGGCTACAGAGTTAAGACTCGAGGAAAACAAAAGATTTTTAATTAATCTTGCTTCAGTGCTGAGGTGGTACAGGGAGGGGAAAGGAGTGGGTCTCTGACTTGCCAAACTTTTTATTCATTTTACAAATCATGGGTTTCTAGAGCATCTTAATCTTTGACACCCAACTGCTTAGAAGTTGCATAATCTCTATGCTTCAGTTCCCCTCTATAAAACGGGGAATATGATAGAATCTACCTTGTATTTGAGAGGATCAAGTAAATATAAAGTGCTTAGAAAAGTAAGGACTCAGCCGGGCGCGGTGGCTCAAGCCTATAATCCCAGCACTTTGGGAGGCCGAGACGGGCGGATCACGAGGTCAGCAGATCGAGACCATTCTGGCTAACACGGTGAAACCCCGTCTCTACTAAAAAATACAAAAAACTAGCCGGGTGAGGTGGCAGGCGCCTGTAGTCTGAGCTACTCGGGAGGCTGAGGCAGGAGAATGGCGTGAACCCAGGAGGCAGAGCTTGCAGTGAGCTAAGATCCGGCCACTGCACTCCAGCCTGGGCGACACAGCGAGACTCCATTTTTAAAAAAAAAGAAAAGTAAGGACTCGAATACTAGTAATTATTATTTTGACATGTTTAAGTAATCAGTACTATCTGGAAAACTGTGTTAATAGTGCCTGATCTACACAAATTTAAGTGACTACGTATACCTCTTTTTTGAGTCAGAGTCTCGCTCTGTTGCCCAGGCTGGAGTATAGTGGCGTGATCTCTACTTACTGTAGCCTCCGCCTCCCGGGTTCAAGAGATTCTCCAGCCTCAGCCTCCCAAGTAGCTGGGATTACAGGCGCCCCCCCACCACACCTGGCTAATTTTTGTATTTTTAGTAGAGACAGGATTTCACCAAGTTGGCCAGGCTGGCCTCAAACTCCAGATTTCAAGTGATCTGCCTGCCTCAGCCTCCCAAAGTGCTAGGATTATAGGCATGAGCCACTGCACCCAGCACTCTATCTCTTTTGAAAGTCATAAGAAATATCTTTGGGAAAAACACTTAAGGTTATTTATTTAGAGATAGTGTCTCTCACTCTGTACCCCAGCTGGAGTACAGTGGCAGAATCACAGCTTGCTGCAGCATCAAATTCCTAGGCTCAAGCCATCCTTCCACCGGACATGTTGGCGTGCGCCTCCTGAGTAGCTGGGACTACAGTTGTGCTCCACCACACCGGGCTAATTTTTGTATTTTTTAGTAGAGGTGGGGTTTTGCCATGTTGGACAGGCTGGTCTGAAACACCTGACCTCTGGTGATCTGCCCACCTCAGCCTCCCAAAGGGCTGGGATTACAGGCATGAGCCACCACACTCAGCCACTTAAGGCTTTAAAAAAAAAAAATCAGTAATTTCTAAATGGTTTTGGACTTTTCATTCCTTATAAGTGTTAAGGTATTTTGGTATCGCTTTTTTCCTTGCCAAAAAAAAAAAAAAAAAAATCAACTAGGTGATACCTATTCCTCCGTTAAAGTTAATTAAAACTATTTTGGATCCCAGCACTTTGGGAAATCAAGGCAGGTGGATCACCTGAGGTCAGGAGTTCAAGACAAGCCTGGCCAACATAGTGAAACCCTGTCTCTACTAAAAATACAAAAATTAGCCGGGCATGGTAGCAGGTGCCTGTAATCCCAGCTACTCGGGATGCTGAGGCAGGGGAATTGCTTGAACCCGGGAGGCGGAGTTTGCAGTGAGCCAAGATCGTGCCATCGCACTCCAGCTTGGACAACAGAGCAAGACTCCATCTCAAAAAAAAAAAAAATGCGGTTTTTGGTTTTGAAAATATCATGATACCTGTTGAGATAACTGCTGAATATATGGGGTAATATACAGTCTAGGGCATGGTATCAAAAGAACTTGTCACTGTATATATCCGAAATGGTAAAAATATGTTTTGCCATTTTCACAAATTCATTCATTTTTCATGTTTCACGAATTCATTATTTTAAAAAAAAGATCCTGCTAATTCTCTATTTCTCTTGCTTTTCTCCTTTACGACTAAGTTTTCCTCATTGTGGGTTACCTCACATTGCTGCTTACAAAGACATCTCTTTAGTCAGAAAACAGTAGCTTGGTTCAGCTCTAGCTTCATTGTTAAGGTCATAAGTAAATCTGGCAAATGGCTAGAAACATTCACATGTTTGCATGTCCTTAATGCTCTCTCACCTTTTCCCAGCTATTTGGATGTCTATACTTTTGCTCACTTTGTAGTGTGCCAACTTAATATATGTTATAGACTAAATGTTTATGTCCTCCAAAACTTCATATTTTGGAAGCCAGACATGGTAACTCAACACCTGTAAACCTAACACTTTGGGAGGCCTAGGTGGGAGGATTGCTTGAGTATGGGAGTTCGGGACCAGCCTGGACTAGTGAGACCCCATCTCTACCAAAAAAAAAAAATTTTTTTTTAATTAGCCAGGCATGGTGGCACACACCTGTAGTCCCAGCTACTCAGGAGGCTTGCTTGAGCCCAGAAGTTTGAGATTGCAATGAGCCATGATTATGCCAGTCTGGGTGACAGAGCAAGACCTTGTCTCAAGAAAAAGAGAAAAAAAATTAGCCAAGCGCAGTGGCTCATGCCTGTAATCCCAGCACTAGGAGGCCGAGGTGGGTGAATCACCTAAGGTCAGGAGTTTTGAGACCAGCCTGGCCAACGTGGCAAAACTCTGTCTCTACTAAAAATGCAAAAATCACCCAGACATGTTGGTGCACACTTGTAATCCCAGCTACTTGGGAGGCTGAGGCAAGAGAATCTCTTGAACCCAGTGGGTGGAGGTTGCACTGAGCCGAGATCATGGCATTGCACTCCAGCCTGGGCAACAAGAGGGAAACAGTCTCCAAAAAAAAAAAAAAAAAAAATTTGGAGGCCAGGCACAGTGGCTCACACCTGTAATCCCAGCACTTTGGGAGGCTGAAGAGGGTGGATCACGAGACCAGCCTGGCCAACATAGTGAAACCTTGTCTCTACTAAAAATACAAAAATTAGCTAGGCGTGGTGGCACACACCTGTAGTCCCAGCTACTGGGGAGGCTGAGGCAGGAAAATCGCTTTGAACCCGGGAGGTGGAGGTTGTGGTGAGCTGAGATCACGTCAACGCACTCCAGCCTGGGCAACAATGTGAGACTCCATCTCAAACAAATAAATAAAATATTTTGGAGTCCCACCCTCCAATGTGATAGTATCTGGAGATGGAACCTTTGGAGGTAATATGGGTTAGATAGGTCATGAGAGTAGGGCCCTCATAATGGGATCAGTGGCCTTAAGAGAGAAGCCGGGGCAGTGGCTCACGTCTGTAATCCCAGCACTTTGGGAGGCCCAGGCGGGCGGATCATGAGGTCAGGAGATCCAAGACCATCCTGGCTAACACAGTGAAACCCTGTCTCTACTGAAAATACAAAAAATTAGCCAGCTGTGGTGGCGGGCGCCTGTGGTCCCAACTACTCGGGAGGCTGAGGCAGGAGAATGGCGTGAACCCGGGAGGCAGAGCTTGCAGTGAGCCGAGATCGCACCACTGTGCTCCAGCCTGGGCGACAGAGCAAGACTCTGTCTCAAAAAAAAAAAAAAAAGAAATCTTCCTACTCAAGAGCACAGAGGAAAGCCATATAAGAATACAGTGAGAAGGTGGCCACCTGCAAGCCAGAAAGGGAGCCCCCACCAGGAAACAAATTGGCTGGCACCTTGATCTTGGACTTCCCATGCTCCAGAACTATGAGAAATGAATTTCTATTATTTAAGCCCATGGTAGTTTTATGGCATCCCAAGCTAAGATAACGTGTCTCTAGTTTCCTACAGACTCATAAAGGTCTGTTAATAGTGTCCTGTCCTTGAGTTTAACAGCAACCAACATATTGTTTGTGAGTTCTTGCACCATTTGGAAACAGTGACCTTTAGGTGTTGCAGGTAACTATTGGGAAATCCTTCAATTTAATGTTTCCATATTTTAATTTGCGTCTTGGGAGTTGCTTGGAATTTGGGATCCTCTTCTGTCTCGAGTTGAAATCAGAGGCTGCTTGCCAGGCGAGGTGGCTCACACCTGTAATCCCAGCAGTTTGGGAGGCCCAGGCAGATGGATCACCTGAGGTCGGGAGTTAGAAACCAGCCTGGCCAACATGGCGAAACCCCGTCTCTACTAAAAATACAAAAATTAGCCGGGCATGCTGGTGCATGCCTGTAATCCTAGCTACCTGGGCGCTGAGGCAGGAGAATCGCTTGAACCCTGGAGGTGGAGGTTGCAGTGAACCGAGATCGTGTCACTGCACTCCAGCCTGGGTGACAGAGCAAGACTCCACCTCAAAAAAAAAAGAAGAAATCAGAGGCTGGGGACAGTGGCTCATATCTGTAATCCCAGCACTTTGGGAGGCCAAGGCAGGTGGATCACTTGAAGCAAGGTAGGTGTTACCCCTGATTTTACAAATGAGAAAATTTAGATTCAAGATAAGTTCAAGACCAGCCTGGGCAACGTGGCAAAAGCCTATCTCTACTAAAGATACAAAAAATTAACTGGACGTGATGGTGTGTGCCTATAATCCCAGCTACTGAAGAGGCTGAGGCACAAGAGAATTGCTTGAACACAGGAGGTGGAGGTTGCAGTGAGCCAAGATCACACCACTGCACTCCAACCTGGGGCGACAGAGTCAGACTCTCTCAAAAAAAAAAGAAATCAGAGATACATAAATGCAGGTGTAAACTCATACACTTAATGGGCTGTAAGTTTTGGAACTGGCTGTGATAATATAACAAAAGTAATAATGGACTGTAAGTGGTATTAAACATGGGATTAACTGAATATGTAATGATACCAAGGAATCATTAGTTTTGTTTGGCTATGATGTTTGATTATTAGAATGATGTTATGATCAAATTTTATTTTTTGGCTGGATACAGTGGCTCATACCTGCAATCCCAGCACTTTGGGAGGCCGAGGCAGATGGATCTCTTGAGGCCAGGAGTTCAAGACCAGCCTGACCAACATGGCGAAACCTCATCTCTACTAAAAATACAAAAAAATAGCCAGGTGTGGTGGTGCACACTTGTAATCCCAGGTACTTGGGAGGCTAAGGCAGGAGGATCACTTGAACCCAGGAGGTGGAGGCTGCAGTGAGCTGAGATTGCGCCACTGCACTCCAGCTTGGTCAACAGAACAAGACTCCGTCTCAAAAAGGAGAAAGAAAGAAATTCTATTTTTTAAGTTTTTTTTTCTTTGAATGAACGCCGTTTATAGCCTTTCCGTTCTGAGCATAATGATTAAATTTTAAAACAAGGCTTGGCACCCTGGCTTATGCCTGTAATCCCAGCCCTTTGTGAGGCTGAGGTGGGCGGATCACCTGAGCTCAGAAGTTCAAGTCCAGCCTGGCTAACATGGCGAAACCCCGTCTCTACTAAGAGTACACAAGCAGGGAGCGGTGGTGTGTGCCTGTAGTCCTAGCTACTTGGGAGGCTGAACCAGGAGAATTGCTTGAGCCTGGAAGGCAGAGGTTGCAGTGAGCCAAGATCGCACCATTGCACTCCAGCCTGGGTGATAAAGTAAGACCCTGTGCCCCTCAAAAAAATTGTTTTTAAACAAGAATCTCTTAAGCATACTGAAATATTTAAGAGGGAATTATATTAATATCTGGGACTTGTTTCCAAATAATCTGGAATCGGGGCAGGGTGTAAATTGTCGGCAATATCAAAGAAACAAGAGGAGTTGGGATGATAATTGTAGAAGCTGCAGGATGGATACATGTTCTTTATACTTCTGTATATGTTGAAATTTTTAATAAAATTATAATTGTGTATAATAACTAATTATACTTTCATTGTCTTTATTCTGTGTGGTTATGTTACTTGCTGAAATTAATACATAAAGAGTCTTCAACTTAAATGACTTATCAAGCATAAACATTAAAATACTGGATGTTACTACACATTTGACTCCACTTACGCATTTATTCATCAACTATTAAATGCTTTCATGTAGGTTTCTCATTTAATCTCTGCAAGGTAGGTGTTACCCCTGATTTTACAAATGAGAAAATGTAGATTCAAGATAAGTAATATGCAGGTCAAAAATAGCAAAATCGGCCGGGTGTGGTGCCTCATGCCTGTAATCCCAGCACTTTGAGAGGCCAAGGTGGGTGGATCACCTGAGGTCAGGAGTTCAAGACCAGCCTAGCCAACATAGTGAAACCCCATCTCTACTAAAAATACAAAAATTAGCCAGGCATGATGGCAGGTGCCTGTAATACCAGCTACTTGGGAAATTGAGGCAGGAGAATTGTTTGAACCGGGGAGGTAGAGGTTGCAGTGGCCCAAGATTGTACCACTGCACTCCAGCCTGGGTGACAGAGTGAGACTCTGTCTAAAAAAAAGAGAAAAAATAGCAAAATTATAACATTTCCCCCATTTGGTGTTCCACCTGGAAACTCATGTTTTATTTCTACTGTACCATGCTGCTTCTCAGACATGCCTGACTATGTTTTTTCCCCTGCTGTTTCCTGTAGGAGTGAAAGCCTGACACAACATGTACAATAAAATTCATGGAAGATTTTTGGGGTATTTGTCCTCTTCTTTCCTGTTAAAGCAGCTAGAGTCAGTAGGCAGGACCTAAGGTGTCTACACCATAAGGAAGCCATGGAACAGTGAACTGGCAAAATTCTAGACCTAACTCATGACATTTTGGTTCTTTAAGAATTTCTTTTGACTGCTATTACCTGTATTTGTGTTGGTTACTGTTCAATATACTGGGTCTTGTCTCACTTTCAGAACAAACTAATAGCTCAATCCCAACACATTTGTCTTTGTCCTCCTTCCTGTCTATGTATTACACATCTTCTCAATCAGAAGGCATGCCTGTACAGCTCAGCAGCTCAGGAGATAGAGTAAATGCAAGGTACAAACATTCCCAACCAACACTGAGCAGCTACCCCAGCCATTCAGTCATTACTTTCTCATTCTTCTCAAGGACATTCCAGGTTTTCAGTATAGGGAAGCTTGGGACAACCCCTATGCCCAGACTGATTGTAATAGTGGAGCTTTATGAATTACACATAGTGTAGCAGAGGTTAACTAAATTCTCACGCTGAATAGTGTGAAGAGACCAGATTTTGTAAGCACTTGTGGTTAGAGACCCAAGAAAGGATCTACCTGTTGAGGTCTTAACATGGGTTCTGGGTATTTATACTCTCTTAATTCCTTCTAATTTGCCCCCACCTAAGTCACCATACTTAGGCAAACCTAGACCCAACTATGCTTAAAGCAGTCCTTTGCTGACTAGCCCATAGAGTTGCTTATGCAAGATAGACTCGCAGCTGGATGGTACGCTTTCCCTGCCTCTGGCTTTCTGCATCTCCAGGCCAGAAAGAGTTAATGACAACAGAAGTACAGACTCCAGTTTTATCCACAGAGATATCCTTTGACCAGACAAAAACACAAGATCGGCCAGGCGCGGTGGCTTATGCCTGTAATCCCCAGAACTTTGGGAGGCTGAGGCAGGCAGATCACGAGGTCAGGAGTTAAAGACCAGCCTGGCCAACGTGGTGAAACCCTGTCTCTACTAAAAATACAAAAATTAGCTGAGCATGATGGCGTGTGCCTGTAACCCCAGCTACTCAGGAGGCTGAGGCAGGAGAATTGAACCGGGACCTGGGAGGCAAATGTTGCAGTGAACTGAGATCGTGCCACTGCACTCCAGCCTCGGCTGGCTACAGAGCGAGACTCCGTTTCAAAAAACAAAAACAAAAACAAAAAACACAGTATCACTGAAGAAGCTATACTATTATTGATTCTGACTCAAATCAGAAGTCAGTGAAAAAAACTGATCAAGTCAACTATGTAAAAATCAAAAACAGGCCGGGCACAGTGGCTCACGCCTGTAATCACAGCACTTTGGGAGGCCAAGGCAGGCCGGATCACGAGGTCAAGAGATTGAGACCATCCTGGCCAACATGGTGAAACCCCGTCTCTACTAAAAACACAAAAAATACTTAGCTGGGTGTGGTGGTGTGCGCCTATAGTCCCAGCTACTCAGGAGGCTGAGAGAGGAGAATCGCTTCAATCTGGGAGGCAGAGGTTGCAGTGAGCCAAGATCACACCACTGTACTCCAGCCCGGTGACAGAGTGACACTCAGTCTCCAAAAAAAAAAAAAATCTGTACCCCCCCTCAAAAAAAATAAACAAGTCAAGGGACAGATTAATGACCTAGGAGGAAGTATAAGGAATATTGATAAGTACTCATAGGCAAATATTTTCTGTTTAATATAAACTTAATGATAGATTAAATTTAAAAAGGAAAGTGCAGAAAGTGTATATATTGTGCTACCTTTGAATAAAAGGAGAATATTACTGATAATCAAGCCTAGTGTTAAGTAAACTGAAACTTTTGGCCTGCCTGCTGTTAATAACCCATGGATTCCCTTCTATCCTGCCTCTGGGATGAGATCACTCTGGGTTTTCCAGGGCCTTTTAGAAAAGACTCGACCCTGGCACTCTGTCTCCTATTCCCACCAACAGACTGCTGTGCAAGACTCAGTGTCTTAAAGGCAGGAGCCGTTAGTTTCTTTGTATTCCTCACACCTGCCACAGTCCCCAGAATACTTAATGTTACGTAGCTGAACCGAATAGAACATATCTAGGGCCCAGTATACTTAAGATCCAAATGTGTCCCCTCCAATGTGTATTCTATTAGAGTGAGTTTCTGTTGATTTCCAATCTGTTTTAAAGTTTCTGATACCCAACTATAAATCCTGTAGCTCCCACTCCCTTTTCCCACAATCATAACTACTATCTTTTCTCCATCCCTTCTGGAAATGTACATTAACCCTAGCTTTTTTGGGAAGCAGGCATTTCCCTGGTGCTTAAGATAAAACTTGGCAAGTTGATTTTTGTTCCTTAAGGATTTCCTCAATACATATTTGATGCAAGCTTGACCCTTTGTTCTGGCAGGTTATGAGTCAAGGTTTCTTCAGTCTTTTCTCCAGAAACCTTCTCAGTGTGTTGCATGACAAGGTGGACAAGAGCTCATGCTTTAAACACACACATAATTGCTTTCAAGTTTGATTCTGTCACTCATCAGCTCCATGAATATTAAGTCACTAAAGCACTCTGAGCATCATTTTCCTTATCTATAAATTTAGCATAATAGTGCTCATCTCATAGTGTTGTTGTGGGGAGTTGGAGATAATGTATGTGAAAATCCCTGGCATAAAGTAACTGCTCTAAATTCATCCACCTTCTTCTCCACAAAGTGATTTATGAATTGATGAATAAATAAATGAATAGCTTTCCCAGGCAGCAATACTAACCTTATTTGTAGAAACCTGTATTACAAGTTTCTGGCTGGGTGCGGTGGATCACGCCTGTAATCCCAGAACTTTGGGAGGCCAAGGCGGGCAGATCACAAGGTCAGGAGATCGAGACTATCACAAGGTCAGGAGATCGAGACTATCCTGGCTAACATGGTGAAACCCTGTCTCTACTAAAAATACAAAACAATTAGCCGGGCATGGTGGCAGGCGCCTGTAGTCCCAGCTGCTCGGGGGGCTGAGGCAGGAGAATGGCATGAACCCAGGAGGCAGAGCTTGCAGTGAGCTGAGATTGCACCACTGCACTCCAGCCTGGGTGACAGAGCGAGACTCCATCTGATGGGGGGGTGGGTGGAGAAGAAACCTGTATTACAAGTTTCTAAATACCGGGGCAAACTAGGTCTCTTAGTAGCTTGCCTTGGCCTATCCCTCCCTATCATTTTAGTTTTTGAACTTTGTACTCTTGAGGTATGTCAGTATATCCTGATCAAAGTCAAATCTAGGTGTGACAATGATGTAGGGAGCCTATATAGTAAGGGCCCTCTTACTAGCCTCCTTGAGGCTCTCAGATGTTAAGGCAAAGTCTCTGACCTTTAGGGTATAACCATCCATCAGGGTACATAAATAACAATTACATATGGTAGAAAATGATGTGACATCAGATGTACAGAGAAAACGCTATGGCAATTTAATAAAGACAATTTACTTTTTTTTTTTTCTCTTTGAGATGGAGTCTCACTCTGTTACCCAGGCTAGAGTACAATGGCGTGATCTCGGCTCACTGCAACTTCCGCCTCCCATGTTCAAGCGATACTCCTGCCTCAGCATCCCAAGTAGTTGGGATTACAGGCGCATGCCACCACGCTCGGCTAATTTTTGTATTTTTAGTAGAGAAAGGGTTTTGCCATGTTGGCCAGGCTGGTCTCGAACTCCTGACCTCAGGTGATCTGCCCGCCTTGGCCTCCCAAAGTGCTGGGATTACAGGCATGAGCCACGATGCCCTGCCGACAATTTACTTTTAGCTAGAGAAGATCAAAAATGAGTTCATTCATTTCAGTCTATAAAGATTTATCATAGATGTTTCTTTTTTTTTTTTTTTTTTTTTTCTTGAGACGGAGTCTTGCTCTTGTCTCCCAAGCTGGAGTGCAATGGTGCGGTCTCGGAGTTTCACTATGTTGACTAGGTTGGTCTCGAATTCCCGACCGCAGGTGATCTACCCTCCTTGGCCTCCCAAAGTGCTGGGATTATAGGCATGAGCCACTGCGCCCGGTCTATCATAGATATTTCTGGGCAAAGTGTTATGCTGGACATTAGGGATGCAGAGATTAAAATTATCTTCCAGGCCAGGCACTGTAGCTCACGTCTGTAATCCAGCACTTTGGGAGGCCGAGGTGGGCAGATCACCTGAGGTTGGGAGTTAGAGACCAGCCCAACAAACATGGAGAAACCCCATCTCTACTGAAAATACAAAATTAGCCGGGCATGGTGGCACATGCCTGTGATCCCAGCTAAGTAAAAAGAATTCATGAATTGGGTCCAGTTTGTGTTGGAACTAAAGACAATGGGGAAAAAAAAACATTAAAGATCTTCATAATAGGACATGGTAAGATTAGAACTTTGAATTGAGAAGATTAAGTTTGTAGTCTTGTTCAGGATAGGTTGGATTAGGACACACCAGGAACAAGAAGGGCAATTAAGAGATCATTAAAATAGCTACTAAGTAAGAGATAATGAGATGATACAGAATATGGCAGGAGGAATGGAAGGGAGGGGCCAAATGGAAGAAGTGTTGCAGGCAGGCATGTATTGTTTTTGGCAACCTGAGTGTCTCAGAGGATGGTGTACCATTAACAAGTAAGAAACATAAGAGATAAGGCTTGGGGGAAGTGAAAAAAATTCAGTTTGGACACACTAATTCTGAGAGTCTTCAAGAGAGCAGTTTCTGTAGATCGGTAAGAGAATTGACAAGATGGGTTAAGTGGTTAAGAAATGGGAAGTGAGAAAGTAGAAAGCAAATATGACTATTCTTTTCTGACCTTTGACAATGAGAAAAACAGTTGAGGGTTTTTACTGTCGGATAAATTGGGGAGATTGAGCTTGTTTTAGGTTGAAAGGGAAAACAGAGAAAACTGAAGGTGAAGGAAAGGATAAGAGATAGAGCAAGGTCATAGCATCAGAGGTATTGGTGGAGCAGTTACCCTTGGAAAGATATTTCTATGACAAGAACTTTCAGAAATAGGAGGTCAATAATCTCAGATTCTACTTTAAACGATCTCACTTTCTTTTTTTCTTTCCTGTGTGGAAAATCTCACCCAGTTTTATTTTTTATTTTTTTCTAGTCCCTTGACAATCAAACCAATTTCTGACTGGCTTGCAACATGGCCTACTTAGTAAGGGACACATTGCTGAAAAGTAGAGTGGGAGTTGTGTGACTGCATTTCCTAGTGTTCCTGCTGCAAGAGCTGCTCGTTCAACTACTTCAGATTTGATGTCACAATACTCTGTGACTGGCTCTTTAAAAATCACTGTTTAATTTGGATAGATGTTGATTTTTACAACTCTAACTCATACATTTTTAAAGTCATGAGTAAAACAATAAAACCTCTAGAAGAAAACAAGAGGATAGTTTCATGATCTTAGAACAGGAAAATATTCTTTAAAATAGGACACAAAAAACACCAATCATAAAGGAGGGGAATGGTATAAATTGGGACTATTAAACAATTACAGGCCAGGTGCAGTGGCTCTCACCTGAAATTTCAGCACTTTGAGAGCCTGAGGCAGGACAGCACTTAAGCCCAGGAGTATAAGAACAGCCTGGGCAACATAGTGAGACTCTGTCTCTATTAAAAATAAAGTTAGCATGTGACATGTGCCTGTAGTCTCAGCTTCTTGGGAGACTGAGCTGGGAGGATAGCTTGAGACCAGGAGTTCAAGGCTGCAATAAGCTATGATTGCACACTACTGCACTCTAGCCTGGGCAACAGAGTTAGACTCTCTCTCAAAAAAAATTTTTTTTGAAGCCACAGAGTGGAAGAAGACATTTTAACATAATTTTTTTGGTTGGGTGCAGTAGTTCACGCCTATATATATATATGTGTGTGTGTGTGTGTGTGTGTGTGTGTGTAAATAAAAATAGAGACAGGGTCTCACTGCATTGCCCAGGCTGGTCTCAAACTCCTGGGCTCAAATGATCCACCTGCCTTGGCCTGCAAAAGTGCTGGGATTACAGGTGCGAGCCACCACGCCAAGCTGATAAATTTAAAATACTCATACCCAGAATATATAAAGAATTTTTACATATATAAGAAAAAAACAGCCTTGGCTGGGTGTGGTGACTCACACCTGTAATCCCAGCACTTTGGGAGGCCGAGGCAGGCAGATCACTTGAAGTCAGGTGTTCGAGACCACCCTGGCCAACTTGGTGAAACCCTGTCTCTACTGAAAATACAAAAATTAGTCAGGTATGATGGTGTGCATCTGTAGTTCCCACTACTCGGGAGGCTGAGGCATGAGAATTGCTTGAATCAAGGAGGTGGAGGCTGTAGTGAGCCGAGATATGCCACTGCCCTCCAGCCTGGGCAACAGAGCAAGACCCCATATCAAAAACAAAAAAAAAGAAAGAAAGAAAAGAAAAAACAGCCTTGTGAGCTTTTGAGATTGCAAAGAAAGAATAAAATAAAATAAAAATCATAAAATGGGCAAATAACATGAATAGGCATTTTATAAAAGACTATCCAGGCCAGGCACAGTGGCTCACGCCTGTAATCTCAGCACTTCGGGAGGCTGAGGCAGGTGGATCACCTGAGGTCAGGAGTTCAAGACCAGCCTGACCAACATGGTGAAACCCTGTCTCTACTAAAAATACAAAAAAATTAGCCAGGCATGGTGGCAGGTGCCTGTAATCCCAGCTACTCAGGAGGCCAAGCCAGGAAATAAATTTCTTTTTCTTTTTTTTTTGAGATGCAGTTTCATTCTTGTCACCCAGGCTGGAGTGCAATGGTGCAATCTTGGCTCACTGCAACCTCAGCCTCCCAGGGTCAAGCGATTCTTCTGCCTCAGCCTCCTGAGTAGCTGGGATTATAGGCATGTACCACCATGGCCAGCTAATTTTGTATTTTTAGTAGAGATGGGGTTTCTCCATGTTGGTCAGGCTGGTCTTGACCTCAGGTGATCCACCCACCTCAGTCTCCGAAAGTGCTGGGATTACAGGCTTAAACCACGGTGCCTGGCCCCCAATAAACATTTTTAAAGCTACTCAAGAGTCTTTAGTCATCAAAGAAGTGTACATTGCAACCACAATGGAATATCACTACATACCCATCAAAATGGCAAAAATGAAAAGGACAGAAAATACCAAGAGTTGGCAAGGAGTTGGAACAAATCCAAACCCTATGACTCAGCAATTCCAATCTTAGGATATAATAAGTAGAAACAACTGGATTCTATTTAAATATCCTACAGTAAAATGAATGAATAAATTGTGGTATAATCATACAGTGTAATACTACTCTATAATAAGAATGAAAGAACCAAAGCTACGCACAACAATATGGATAAATTATACAACAGAATGATGAAGCCAGAGACAAAAGAATTAATATTGTATGATTCCACTTATATAAAGTTCAAAAACAAGTAAAGTATCTATTTTGTTAGAAAAGAGGATATTTCTGGTAGTTCAGTGGTTAGGAAGAGGAGAGAAAAGAGGATAATGATTACCCTTGGTGTGTGGGGGGAAGGGTGTACAATGTAGCAACTGGAAAGGGACAGGAGGAAGATTTCTGGGATAGAGGTGTTATCTTTCTTGAGCTGATAATAGTTACACAGGTGTGCTCAATTTGTGAAAATTCATTGAAATATACACTTATGATTTGTGCTCTTACTCTATACGCAAATTATACTACAGGACTTTTTAAAGTTAGAGGTCTCAAATCTGTCAATATTCTCATAATAGGTTTGAATCAAAACTGTAATTTGTCATTTTTCCTCTGATTTATCCATTTATTAAAATTATCCATGCTTCTCGTTAGTTTCTTCCTTCGAAAGCTCTAAGTACCTAGTTGTCCACATCTTAAAATGTTCTAATCATTTCCATAGAACAGAATATTACACTAAGTTCTGGACTTTGTGGACCCTCTAGTTGTTATAGAATATAGCTTATCTCCCTTAAAATACACAACACTAATGAAGTTCCTCAAATAATCACATGGATAATAACATCCATTTAGTCTGGAGTCCACAACCATAAAGAAAGTCTAGCATAACTACAACTATGGAGATCCTCAGTTTGGTAATGCCTTGGTGATTCTTGTTGCCACATTCTAGTCTTCTAGTCTCCTTGAGAACATTTGGATGTTAACATCATGTTCAGGAGGAAATAATGATAATGGAGGGGGATGGATGTCAGCAATGCCTTGGTTTTGGCAGCTTCATTATTCATAAGTTATTCACCATTCAGGAGAGACAACTATATAAAAATTTCTTCAATACAGTAATCTAAATGCTAGAGAAAAAAAAAAGGAACAAAGGTTTTTTTTTTATTTTATTTTTATAGGCAGCCCCTGAAATTGAATAGGTCTAGAGAGACTCCCTGAAATGAGCTTTAAAAATAAAACTAGGCTTAATATTAGAGATTCCTGACTTTTAAAATAATACATTGCTGGTTCAGAGAATGTGCACTTTTGTTTTGTTTTGTTTTGTTTGAGACGGAGTCTCGTTCTGTTGCCCCGAGGCTGGAATACAGTGGTGCCATCTTGACTCACTGCAACCTCCACCTCCCGAGTCCAAGCGATTCTCCTGCCTCAGCCTCTCAAGTAGCTGGGATTACAGGCATGAGCCACCACGCCTGACCAAATGTGCACGTTTTTATTGGAATTACATTCCACCCAAAATGTGATTTGGAGGGAGATGACATTTTAAATAATGTTTCCATTTGTAATCCAAGAGCATGATGTGTCTTTCCATTTATTCTCCTGGTTTTTAATGGAAAGTTTTGAAGATTTCTCCTTTAGCCCCTGCCCATTTCTTATTTGGTTAATTAGTTTCTAAGTAAACATAAGTGGACTTTAAGATTCCTGGGACTCAGGGGTTCCAAAGGAACCCACGTGATCTTTTTCTTCTTTAAACCATACATCTAATATAATTGATGTGGTTTGGATTTGTTTCCCTGCCCAAATCTCATGTCGAATTGTAATCTCTCCCAATGTTGGAGGAGGGGCCTGGTGGGAGGTAATTGGATCTTGGGGGTGGATTTTCCCCCTTGCTGCTCTCATGATAATGAGTGAGTTCTCATGAAATCCAGTTCTTTAGAAGTGTGTAGTATTTCCCCCTTCTCTCCTTCTATCCTGCTCTGGCCATGTGAAGATATGCCTACTTCCCCTTCACCTTCATGATTGAAAGTTTCCTGAGGCCTCCCAGCCATGCTATCTGTACAGCCTGCAGAACCTGAGCCAATTAAACCTCTTTTCTTTTTTTTGAAACAGTCTCACTCTGTTGCCAGGCTGGAGTGCAGTGGTGCGATCTCAGCTCACTGCAACCTCTGCCTCCGGAGTTCATGCTATTCTCCTGCCTCAGCCTCCTGAGTGGCTGGGATCACAGGCGTGTGCCACCACGCCCAACTAATTTTTTTTTTTTTTTTTTTTTTTGAGATGGAGTCTCACTCTGTCGCCCAGGCTGGAGAGCACTGGCTTGATCTCGATTCACTGCAAACTCTGCCTCCTGGGTTCAAGCGATTCTCTCACTTCAGCCTCCCAAGTAGCTGGGATTACAGGCATGCGCCACCATGCCCAGCTACTTTTTGTATTTTCAGTGGAGACAGGGTTTCACTATATTGGTCAAGCTGTTCTCGAACTCCTGACCTTGTGATCCTCCCGCCTTCGCCTCCCAAAGTGCTGGGATTACAGGCATCAGCCACCTCGCCCGGCTACCTCTTCTCTTTATAAATTACCTAGTCTCAGGCTAGGCACGGTGGCTCATGCCTGTAATCCCAGCACTTTGGGAGGCTGAGTGGGGCAGACTGCTTGAGTTCAAGACCAGCCTGGCCAATATGATGAAACCCTGTCTCTATTAAAAATACAAGAAAAAAATTAGCTGGGTGTGGTGGTGAGGGCCTGCAATTCCAGCTACTGGGGAGGCTAAGGCAGGAGAATCGCTTGAACCTGGGAGGCAAAGGTTGCAGTGAGCCAAGATCATGCCATCGCACTCCAGCTTAGGCAATAAGAGCGAAACTCCATCTCAAAAAAACAAAAAAAGAACACAGAAGTCTGTGTGTGGTGGCTCACACCTGTAATCCCAGCATTTTGAGAGGCTGAGGCAGGAGGATAGCTTGAACCAGATGTTTAAGACCAGCCTGGGCAAGATAGCAAGACTCATCTCTGCAAAAGAGTTTTAAAAATTAGCCAGCCGTGATGGTGTGCATCTGTAGTCCCAGCTACTCAGGAGAGTGAGGCAGAAGGATTGCTTGAGCCCAGCAATTTGAGACTGCCATGAGCTATGATCACAGCACTGCATACACACTGTTGCCTGGGCAACAGAATAGGACCCTGTCTCTAACAAACAACAACAAAAACCAAAACAAAATAACAGGGTCAGGCGCGGTGGCTCACGCCTGTGATCCCAGCACTTTGGGTGGCTAAGGTGGGTGGATTACGTGAGGTCAGGAGATCGAGACCAATCTGGCCAACATGGTGAAACCTTGTCTCTACTAAAAATACAAAAAATTTAGCTGGGCATGGTGGCGGGTGCCTATAATCCCAACTACTCGGGAGGCTGAGGCAGGAGAATTGCTTGAACCCAGGAGGCAGATGTTGTGGTGAGCTGAGATCATGCCACTGCACTCCAGCCTGGGCCACAGAGCAAGGCTCCATTTCAAAAAACAAAACATAAAAATAAAAATGAGGTCCACGATAGAATGAAATGACAAGTCAGGCTGGGAGAAAATATTTGCAAAAGACATATCTGATAAAGGAATGTTATCTAAAATATACAAAGAACTCTTTGGCCAAGTGCAGCGGCTCACATCTGTAATTCCAGCACTTTGGGAGTCCAAAGCAGGCGAATCACTTGAGGCCAGGAATTCAATACCAGCATGGCCAACATGGTGAAACCCTGTCTCTACTAAAAATATTAAAAAATAAAATATGCAAATAACTTAAAATGCAACCATTTTTTTAAAAATCTGATTTAAAAATTGAGCTCAAGACCTGGACAGACACCTCACTAAAGAAAATATACAGGGGCCAGGCATGGTGGCTAACGCCTATATTCCCAGCACTTTGGGAGGCCGAGGCAGGCGGATCACGAGGTCAGGTGATCAAGACCATCCTGGCTAACACAGTGAAACCCCATCTCTACTAAAAATATAAAAAATTAGCCAGGCATGGTGATGGGTGCCTGTAGTCCCAGCTACTCTACTCGGGAGGCTGAGGCAGGAGAATGGTGTGAACCCGAGAGGCAGAGGTTGCAGTAAGCTGAGATCGTGCCACTGCACTCCAACCTGGGCGACAGAGTGAGACTCTGTCTCACAAAAAAAAACAAAAAGAAAAGAAAAGAAAGAAAATATACATGGAGCTGGGCATGGTGGCTCACACCTGTAATCCCAGCACTTTGGGAGGCCAAGGCAGGTGGATTACTTGAGGTCAGAAATTTGAGACCAGCCTGGCCAACATGGTGAAACCCCCATCTCTACTAAAAACACAAAAATTAGCCAGGTGTGGTGGTGTGCACCTATAATCCCAGGTACTAGGGAGGCCAAGGCATGATAATTCCTTGAACTGGGGAGGCAGAGGTTGCAGTGAGCCGAGATTGCATCACTGTCCTCCAGCCTGGGTGACAGAGAGAGACTCCATCTGAAAAAAAAAAAAAAAAAAACCACGAAACAAAATAAAACAAAACAAAGAAAGCAAAGAAGATATATAGACAGAAAATAGGGGCCGGGCGTAGTGGCTGATGCCTGTAATCCCAGCAGCACTTTGGGAGAAAAAGGTGGGCAGATCACTTAAGGTCAGGAGTTTGAGAACAGATGGAAAATAGACATATGAAAAGATGTTCCACATCATATGGCATTTGGGAAAAGCAAATTAAAACAACAATGAGATACCACTACACACCTATTAAAATGGCCAAAATTCCGAACAATGACAATACCAAAAGCTGGTGAGGATATGGACCAACAGGAATTCTCATTCATTACCGATAGGAATGCAAAATGATATAGCCAGTTTTGGTTTGTTTTTGTTTTTGTTTTTGTTTTTAACTATCCAGTTAAATGACAAGGAATGATACAGCCAGTTTGGAAGACACTTTAGTAGCTTCTTACAAGATTAAACATAATCTTACCTTACAATCCATTATCAATCATACTCCTTGGTATTTACCTAAAGAAGTTGAAAACATGTCTACACAGAAATCTGCATACAGATGTTCATAGCAACTTTATTCATAATTTCCAAAACTTGTTTTCTGGTTTTTTGTTTTGTTTTGGTTTTTTGAGACAGAGTTTTACTCTTGTTGCCCAGGCTGGAGTGCAATGGCGCAATCTTGACACACAACCTCGGACTCCCGGGTTCAAGTGATTCTCTGACCTCAGTCTCCCAAGTAGCTGGGATTACAGGCATGTGCCACCACGCCCGGATAATTTTGTATTTTTAGTAGAGACAGGGTTTCTCCATGTTGGTCAGGCTGGTCTCAAACTCCTGACCTCAGGTGATCCGCCCACCTCAGCCTCCCAAACTGATGGGATTACAGACGTGAGCCACCACTCCCAGCCAACTGCCAAAACTTGGAAGCAACCAAGATGTTTCTCAGTAGGTGAATGATAAACTGTGATACATTCAGACAATAGAAAGACATAGAGGAAAGTTATATGCATATTACTAAGTGAAAGAAGTGGATCTAGGCTGGGAACGGTGGCTCACACCTGTAATCCTAGCACTTTGGGAGGCCGAGGCGGGTGGATCACCCGAGGTCAGGAGTTTAAGACCAGTCTGGCCAACATGGCAAGACGCTGTCTCTACTAAAAATACAAAAATTAGCTGGGTGTGGTGGCGGGCGTCTGTAATCCTAGCCACTTGGGAGGCTGAGGCAGGAGAATTGCTTGAACCCTGGGGGCGGAGGTTGCAGTGAGCCAAGATCGTGCCATTGCAAGCCAGCCTGGGCAACAAGAGCAAAATTCCATCTCAAAAAAAAAAAAAAAAAAAAAAAGAAGAAGTCGATCTGAAAGCCTCTGTACTTCATGATTCCAATTATATGACATTCTGAAAAAGGCAAAAATATAGAGACAGTAAAAAGATCAGTGATGGCCGGGTGCGGTGGCTCACACCTGTAATCCCAGTACTTTGGGAGGCCGAGGCAGGCGGATCATTAGGTCAAGAGATCAAGACCATCCTGGCCAATATGCTGAAACCCTGTCTCTACTAAAAATACAAAAAATTAGCTGGGTGTGTTGGCACACACCTGTAGCCCCAGCTACTCGGTGGGGTGAGTCAGGATAATCGCTTGAACCTGGGAGGCGGAGGTTGCAGTGAGCCAAGATTGCACCACTGCACTCCAGCCTGGCGACAGACTGAGACTCTGTCTCAAAAGAAAAAAAAAAAAAAAGATCAGTGGTTCCCAGGGGTTAGGAAAGAGAGAAAGAGATGTCTAGATGGAGCACAGAGGAGTTTTAGTGCAGTGAAAATACTCTGTATGATCTTAAAATGGTGGATACATGTAATTATACATTTGTCCCAACTGACAGGCTGTACACCAAGAAAAAACCCTAATGTAAACTGTGGACTTTCATAATGATGTGTCAATGTAGGTTCATCAATTCTAACAAACGTACCACTCTGGTGGGGGATGATGATAATGGAGGAAGATATGCGTGCAGGTGGGCAGGGGGTATATGGGAAATCTGTGCATTTTTCTCTCTATTTTGCTGTGAACCTAAAATTGCTCTAGAAAAATAAAGTCTTAAAAAAAAAAAAAAAGTAGGACCCTAAAGGGATTTTGTTTATGTAGGTTAAATCTACAGATATAGTTTTAAGCTTATGGCAAAATTGAGAGGAAAGTATAGAGCTATCCCATTGCTGTGGTTTGAACATGTCCCCATAGTTTATGTGGCTCCCCAATTTTTTTTTCTATTTTGGAAATTAAAGTTTTTTTTAATAAAAATATATTACTTATGTTAACATATATGATACAATAAGAAATATATATTTGGTCTTTGCTCCTGGTTTTTATTTATTTTTATTTATTTATTTATTTATTTTTGAGACAGAGTTTTGCTCTTGTTGCCCAGACTGGAGTGCAATGGCACGATCTCGGCTCACTGCAACCTCTGCCTCCCGGGTTCAAGTGATTCTCCTGCCTTAGCCTCCCGAGTAGCTGGGATTACAGGCGCCCGCCATGACGCCTGGTTAATTTCTGTATTTTTAGTAGAGATGGGTTTCTCCATGTTGGTCAGGCTAGTCTCGAACTCCCAACCTCAGGTGATCCGCTGGCCTTGGCCTCCCAAAGTGCTGGGATTACAGGCGTGAGCCACTGCACCTGGCAGAAAACTTGTTGCTGTTGTTGTTGTTGTTGTTTGTTTTTGTTTGTTCGATGAGATGGAGTCTCGCTCTCTTGCCAGGAGTGCAGTGTCATGATCTTAGCTCGCTGCAACCTCTGCCTCCTGGGTTCAGGTGATTCTCCTGCCACAGCTTCCTGAGTAGCTGGGACTATAGGCACGCACCACCATGCCCAGCTAATTTTTGTATTTTTCAGTAGAGATGGGGTTTCACCATGTTGACCAGAATGGTCTGGATCTCTTGACCTCATGATCCACCCACCTCGGCCTCCCAAAGTGCTGGGATTACAGACGTAAGCCACCATGCCCAGCCACTGACAATTTTTTTAAAGACTGAAGCCAGGGTTAAAGACTGAAGCCAGGGCACTGTGGCTCACGCCCGTAATTCCAACACTTTGGGAGACCAACGTAGGAGGATTGCTTGAGACCAGGAGTTCGAGGCCAGCCTGGGCAACATGGTGAAACCCTGTCTCTACAAAAAAAAAAAAAAAAAAAAAAATTAGCTGGGTGTGGTGGCATCCACCTGCTGTTCCAGCTACTTGGGAGGCTGTGTTGGGAGGATCACCTGAGCCAGAGCAGTAGAGGCTGCAGTGAGCCATAATAGCCTCACTGCACTCCAGCCTAGGAGACACAATGAGACCTTGTCTCAAGATAAATAATAAAATTAAAAGATTGACAAAAGGGCCAGAGTCCTTTGACTCAGTCCTTGGCTAGGGATCCAAAACCTTCTGCAGAAGAGAGGGTAAAATTATCTGGGGGTGGAGAAAAGAAGTTCCTGAAACTAGAATATCAAAATGTAAAGGTTAAAGGGATTATGATGTTGGTATATTTATAGGAACATACTTCCTATGAAGTGATTGCATTTCTTTAAGGTTAAATAGGAACCAGTGAGATTGCTCGAGCCCACCTAGTGCAGAGTATAAGCTGGAATTCTGGTAGAGACAAATTCTCCACTGCATAACCCTCTGTGAAGTACTTCCCGGGGCTTATGGCAGAAGCCCCTGAGCACCTCCCAGAAACAACTACTGGGTCTTTAGACTACAGAATTTCCACTTGAGGGGCATTTAGTGCCTTGCTATGAAACCTTAGCTGAAACTCTTCCTATGACACTTGAAATACCCACACTGTCTTGGGTGATGTCAGAGAAACATTCTAATGTGGGTGGCAGTGCCCAGAAGAGCTCATAATAAAATGGAAATGGTTCATAGAGGATCATGCTACCTAGGGAATGCAAGAAAGAGATACTCTTGAATAGGGAGTTTATTTTCCCCTAGGACTGACTCTGGAACTGTGTGAGAAACTGTTGGATTCTACAGTGCCCGATAAACAGTTCTCAACTGACCAACCAAGAGGTGCTTGGTGCATGGATAGCAATTCCTAAGAAAATGGACACCATCTGGTTTGGAAGGCTAATACTTTGATCCAAGAAGGTAAAACCAGATCTGCTTGGTGGGCTGAATTGCATGCTGTTTTTCTAACACTGATGGAAGAGTTGAACAATTGTACAAGCCCCTGTGTTTGGGTTTTTACTGACTCATGGGCAGTGACCAATGTACCTGACCATACACTCAGCCTAGAGAGCCATGGAAACCTGGCCTATTAAAAGAATGCCCATATGGAGCAAGTCCTATGGAGATTTGAGAGGCCGTTAAAGTAGAACACATCAATACCTATCAGAACTCCCTTTCAGGTTTGGAAGGTGACTGGAATTGACAAGCAGATATCCCCCATGTGCTCCCTTGAGGTGGCCACCTGGATTCATGAAACGAGCGGATATGGGGGTATTATAGCACTACAGAGATGGGCTGAATGTAGACATGTTCCTTTCGCACCCTCTGAGACACAAAATGCCAGAAAGAACTGTTCTGTTTCTCAGCAAGAGAGACAGAGACTGCTCATGGCTGTGGGGCAGACTTCCTGGTGAGAAGGCCGTGATCACAGCTGGCAAGTGAGACTGATGTTAGTAACCCTAGGGGGCTACAAATGGGTCTTGGACAGGAATAGACACTGACTCTGGAGTGGGCTTTGCTTATCCAGTGGAAAATGAAAATGCTCTGAGTCCCATTAAAGAAACAGAGGCTGGGGGCAGTGGCTCACAGCTGTAATCTCAGCACTTTGGGAGGCCAAGGTGGGCAAATCAGGAGTTCAGGAGTTCAAGACCAGCCTGACCAACATGGTGAAACCCCGTCTCTACTAAAAATACAAACATAAAAATTAGCCAAACATGGTGGCGCGCACCCGTAATCCCAGCTACTCATGAGGCTGAGACAGGAGAATCGCTTGAACCTGGGAGGCGGAGGCTGCAGTGAGCCAAGATCACGCCACTGCACTCCAGCCTGGGTGACAGAGTGAGACTCCATCTCAAAAAAAAAAAAAAAAAAAAAAATGCATGGATTTGGATGGCTGACCATAATTTTTCAGACCAAGGAACACCCTCACTGCACAGCCCATAACATCCAACAATGGGCAGAGAGATGTCCTCCTTAGAGTAATAGTTTGATGTAGAAATAGAACAGGCAATTGAAGCATTGGTTGTCTAAAACAAGGGGTGATAAAAGCACACAGAGCTGGTTTATATGCCTTCATGAGTGTGTACTCACACTCAACATGAATAGGACTAGAGTGTCCCTGCAAGATTTTTTCTCTATTTCTCTGGTTGATCTGGGGAAGTGAGGGTGGGAAGGATGCTGCTATGACTATGCAGTTCTTGCCAAGGGAGGAGTATGCTAGTATAAGGACTATACTATTTTCTTTCTTCCCCAAATCACCCCAGGGGGAAAAAAAAAACAACTATTTTTCCTCCCCTTCTGATGCACCACTGGTCTTAGGACCAACCACAGGGTTGCAACTACAAATGCTGGAACAGCAGGGATGATTTCTAAGCAAAAAACTATTAACTATGTTTTTAAGCCTTATGTCAAAATTCCTAAGGGCCTGACTGGGGTGATTTGTGCCTTCACCCCAACTAGCAAAATTGAGGCTAACAGTGAATGCAACTATATTGCCTAGAGGTAAAAATAGCTCATTTTGCACGTATGTAACCTTACCCTATCTGAATGGGAGTGGAATGAGGAGGAGTTACTTGTTAGACTTGTATTGCTACCTGCAATCTAGGACAGCATGGCAGCAAGTCTAATGTTCCTTCCAAAGGTAAAAATGTTTGGGTATTAATGGAAAGGGGAAATAGTAGCTGAGAGTAAAGAAATAAATGGATTATTAATTGAGGAAAATTCAACATTATGTTAACAATTCAAAAGAGTCTCAGAGCAAGAGATGACATTGTCCCTTAGCTCAGTTATCCCAGATGCCTGAAAGGGTAAAGCTGTATATTTACCAAGGCCACTCCTGCTTTCAGGGAACTTGACGAGATTGAGAGGAAACCTGCAAACCTGAGTGACTTCATCCTGGGAGACATTCTTACACTATGATGGACTGGATTAATTATAAATGATTGTGCATAATATATATTTTTGATGTAAAGGATCCATAATCAAAAACCAGGAGGTGGCCAATCGTGTTATGATATTATTGGTTTTTGTCCACGGTTCCTGGTTCATAACTCCCAAAGCTCTTGTTACAGTCTTTTGTTATAATGTTGGGTGTGTTAGGCCTCAGGGGCAGGCCTCTGACCTTGTCCTGCCCTCCTTTCTCTCTTAAGTTCCCCTGACTTTCTAATTGTGTATCTTAAGACCTCCCATGAGTGGGTCCCACTCTATACCCTGGGGGAAAGAATGCTGATGTCTTGAAGCTTCCATAAAAATCCCACAGGGGCTAGGCACGGTGGCTCATGCCTGTAATCCTAGCACTTTGGGAAGCCAAGGCAGGCAGATCACTTGAGGTCAGGAGTTTGAGACCAGCCTGCCCAACATGGTGAAACCCCGTCTCTACTAAAAATACAAAAATTAGCTGGAATTTGCTTGCACCCAGGAGCCAGAGGTTGTAGTGAGTTGAGATCGTGCCACTGCACTCCAACCTGGGCAGCAGAGCGAGACTCTGTCTCAAAAAAAAAAAAAAAAAAAACCCACGAAGACAGGGTTCAGTGAGCTGTCAGATAGCTCAACACATGGAGGCTGTGGAGACTGGCACACGCAGAGAGGGCATGGGAGCTCTGTGCCTCTTCATACCTCGCCCTACGCATCTCTTCATCTACAGCTTTGTGATATCCCTTATAAGAAACTAGTAAACCTAAAAAATAAAAATTGGCAAGAAGAGTGACATTGTTTTACATTTTTACAAATCTCTTCAATGTTTGGCTTAATAGAAAACAGATGGACTCTCATCTGCTTCTGCATTCGATTTGCTAGTACAGGCTCTGGAAAATTCCACTGTACATTTGTTTTGTTTTGTTTTGAGACAGAGGCCGGCTCCGTTGCCCAGGCTGGAGTGCAGTAGCACGATCTTGGCTCACTACAACCTCCGCCTCCTGGGTTCAAGCGATTCTCCTGCCTCAGCCTCCCAAGTAGCTGAGATTACAGGCGCGCCACCACGCCCGACTAATTTTTGTATTTTAGTAGCGATGAGGTTTCACTATGTTGGCCAGGCTGGTCTCAAACTCCTGACCTCAAGTGATCTGCCCACCTTGGCCTCCCAACCAAAGTAGTGGGATTACAGGCGTGAGCCAACCTACCCGGCTGGCCTTTTTTTTTTTTTTTCCTTTTTTTGAGACAGATTCTCACTTTGTCCCCCAGGCTGGAGTACAGTGGTACTCAGCTCAGTACAACCTTCAGCTCACTACAGACTCCACCTTCCAGGTTCAAGCAATTCTCCTGCCTCAGCCTCCCAAGTAGCTGGGATTACAGGTGCCCGCCACCACGCCTGGCTAATTTTTGTATTTTTAGTAGAGACGGGATTTCACCATGTTGGCTAGGCTGGTCTCAAATTCCTGACCTCAGGTGATCCACCTGATTCAGCCTCCCAAAGTGCTGGGATTACAGGCATGAGCCACCGTGCCTGGTCTCTAAAGATTTTTAATAAACTTCCACCCCTGGTCTGAAACTTGCCTTGGTCTCTTTTTCTGCCTTATGCCCCCTCAGTCAAATTCTTCCCTCTGAGGAGGCAAGAATTGAGATTGCTGCATATGGATTCACCACTGGTATCTCAGATCCTTCTACCTGTAACCGTCCCAGTGACTCATGAGGATTGCTTGAGCACAGGAGTTCGAGGCCAGCCTGGACAACATAGCAGGATTCCATCTGTAAGGAAAAAAAAAAAGAAGTAATTGTAGACGCACTGTATAATTTGAATATATTTGCATAAAAACGTAAATAAATAAATGTAGGGAATTTAAAAATTAAAATTAAGTGTGTTTTAAAAGTTACTTTTCTGGCCAGGTGCGGTGGCTCAAGCTTGTAATCCCAGCACTTTGGGAGGCCGAGACTGGCGGATCATGAGGTCAGGAGATCCACACCATCCTGGCTAACGCGGTGAAACCCCATCTCTACCAAAAAAAATACAAAAAACTAGCCGGGTGAGGTGGCGGGCGCCTGTAGTCCCAGCATCTTGGGAGGCTGAGGCAGGAGAACGGCGTAAACCCAGGAGGCGGAGCTTGCAGTGAGCTGAGATGCAGCCACTGCACTCCAGCCTGGGCGACAGAGCGAGACTCCGTCTCAAAATAAATAAATAAATAAAAAATAAAAGTTACTTTTCTGGCTGGATGCGGTGGCTCAAGCCTGTAATCACAACACTTTGGGAGGCCGAGGTGGGCAGATCCCGAGGTCAGAAGATTGAGACCATCCTGGCTAACACTGTGAAACCCCGTCTCTACGAAAAATACAAAAAAATTAGCCGGGCATGGTGGTGGACACCTGTAGTAGCAGCTACTCAGGAGGCTGAGGCAGGAGAATGGCATGAACCCGGGGGGCGGAGCTTGCAGTGAGCTGAGATCATGCCACTGCACTCCAGCCTGGGCAACAGAGCAAGACTCCATCTCAAAAATAAATAAATAAATAAATAAACAAAAGTTACTTTTCTAGGATATTTAAAATTATTAAAAACAAAAGGCAGAATACAAATTATAAGAAATAAAAATAAAACAATCGAATTTATTTGAATACAACTGAAAATTTTAATGTCTTGAAAATGTCATTAAATCTTGTGAAAAATAAAACTATCCACAATATATTTTTTGCAAGATGGAGTCTCAGGCAGGTGCAAAAGCTCACACCTGTAATTTCAGCACTTTGGGAGGCTGAGGCAGGTGGATCACTTGAGGTCAGGGATTCAAGACCAGCCTGGCCAACAGGGTGAAACTCTGTCTCTACCAAAAATACAAAAATTAGCCAGGCATAGCACATGTCTGTAATCCCAGCTACTCAGGAGGCTGAAGCAGGGGAATTCCTTGAACCTGGAAGGTGGAGGTTGCAGTGAGCCGAGATCATGCCACTGCACTCCAGCCTGGATGACAGAGTGAGACTCCATCTCACAAAACCCTGATATATGGTAATGGTTTTCAAATTGCAGTCTGGGAATCCCAGGAGGCCCCCAATTTCATTTTGGGGATTCAAAATATCAAAACTATTCTCTTAATATAGGTTGAGTATCTCTTATTCAAAATGTTTAGGACCAGCCGGGCGCCTGTAATCTCAGCACTTTGGGAGGCTGAGGCAAGTGGATCACCTGAGGTCAGGAGTTTGAGACCAGCCTAGCCAACATGGTGAAACCCCACCTCTACTAAAAATACAAAAAATTAGCCGGGCGTGGCAGCAGGCACCTGTAATCCCAGCTACTTGAGGAGGCTGAGGCAGAAGAATCTCTTGAACCCAGAGGCAGAGGTTTCAGTGAGCTGAGATTGCACCATTGCACACCAGGCTGGGCAACAAAAGCAAAAGTCTGTCTCAAAAGAATAAAAAAAAAAAAAAATTTAGGACCAGAAGTGTTTCAGATTTCAAATATTTTTAGATTTTGGAATATTTGTATTACCAATCAAGCATTCCAAATCTGAAAATATGAAATTCTCCAATGAGCATTTCTTTTTTAAAATTTTAAAAATAGGGTCGGGCATGGTGGCTCATGCCTGTAATCCCAGCACTTTGGGAGGCCAAGGTGGGTGGGTCACCTGAGGTCAAGGATTCAAGACCCCATCTCTACTAAAAACACAAAATTTAGCCAAGCGTGGTGGCGGGTGCCCGTAGTCCCAGCTACTTGGGAGGCTGAGGCAGGAGAATCACTTGAACCCAGGAGGTGGAGGTTGTCCCAGTGAGCCGAGATTGTGCCACTGCACTCCAGCCTGGGCAACAAGAGGGAAACCTCATCTCAAAAAAAAAAAAGAAAGAAGAAAAAACTTTAGAGTAGGAAAGAAAGGGAAGTGCACTTGGAAGAAACCCAAGAAGGCAACTTGAAGGACAAGTGCGGCATTTGACTTTTTTTGTTTTTTTTGTTTTTGTTTTTGAGACAGAGTTTTGCTGTTGTTGCCCAGGCTGGAGTGCAGCGACACAATCTCAGTTCACTGCAACCTCCGCCTCCTGGGTTCAAGCTATTCCCCTGCCTCAGCCTCCCGAGTAGCTGGGATTACAGGCTCTCGCCACCACACCCGGCTAATTTTTGTATTTTTAGTAGAGACGGGGTTTCACCATGTTGGTCAGGTTGGTCTCAAACTCCTGACCTCATTATCTGCCCGCCTTGGCGTCCCAAAGTGCTGGGATTGCAGGTGTGAGCCACCGCACCTGGTTCCATTTTGTCTCTCAATGAACTTGCTGGAGCTCACTCGCCCAATTCCTGCAACTGTATTGAAAGCTGATTACCAATCTTAAGTTACCATTTTAGTGTGAAAGCTGTGGACCATCAGGAAATTGCCTCTCTCTGGTGTTGACTGCCAATTATCATTTTTAGAGAGGTAGTGTAATAACTGCCAAACTGTCACCTGATGATCACCTGACCTTCCTGGTGGGGTGAGAGGGAAGCCCTCTTCTGCCCCGCTCATGCCTGAGTAACTACCTGTAACACGACTACAGGCACACATCCTGGCTTACAATTACCTTCTGTTTTTAAATCCTAGACCATGACCCTCAAGAAAACACAAATTATAATTTTGTAAAAAATCTTGATTATACAATATGATTAATGACTTTGCTAAAATGAAAATAAAATAAATTTAATGAATATTAAATAATTTTATAATCATATAGGCCTTCATTTTTATACCAATTCAGACTTTAATGGCCTATCAACCAAACACTCAGACATACATGATGGTAATTAAATTCACTTGGTATTTTGCCAGGCATAACACTCATTTTTTTAGGTTTTTTTTTTTTTTAAACAGAGTCTTGCTCTGTCACCCAAACGGGAGCACAGTGGCCCGATCTCGGCTCACTGCAACCTCCACCTCCTGGGTTCAAGTGATTCTCCTGCCTCAGCCGCCACAGTAGCTGGGATTACAGGCACCGCCCACCACACCCAGCTAATTTTTGTATCTTTTTTTAGTAGAGACTGGGTTTCTCCATATTGGTCAGGCCGGTCTCGAACTCCTGACCTCAGGTGATCCGTCCACCTCAGCCTCCCAAAGTGGTAGTATCAAAGGCGTGAGCCACTGTGCCCGACTTGGGTTTTTTTTTTTCTTTAATTATTAAAATGTATTTATAAATGCAGGAGGACAGAACATATTTTTTGTAACAGTTTGTTAGCTTGTCTTATAACTTTTCAATATTTGCATATATGGACTGGGTGTGGTGGCTCACGCCTGTTATCCCAGTACTTTAGGAGGTGGAGGCAGGCGGATCACCTGAGGCCAGGAGTTCGAGATCAGCCTGGGCAACATGGTGAAATCCCATCTTTACTAAAAATACAAAAAAATTAGCCGGATGTTGTGGCACATGACTGTAATCTCAGCTACTCGGGAGGCTGAGGCACTTGAACCTGAGAGGCAGAGGGTGCAGTGAGCCAAGATCATGCCACTCTACACTCCACCATGAGTGACAGAGTGAGACTCTGTCTCAAAACATAAACAAAAAATGTACATATATGACTAAAAATAATCCCAAAAAACCAATAAACGAATATTTACATATATGGTATATAAACCTTCATTTGTCCTTGTGTCCTGGGTCCCAAAAATATTAAGGGTAAGTCTGCTCCTCTAATTCACTCCAATCTCAGTCCAAACACTGAACTTGGGTCTACCACAGGCCCAATCCTGCCGTGTGGGTGGAGTGCCTGACAGTGGGGGGAGAGAGGGAAATAAACTTTTGGGTACCTCAAGCAAATGCTACCTTGTAATGAGGCTTTCTCCCTTTGGTCACTGGCCTGAACCCTATATTATTTGGAGTCTAGAAGGTCCAAGTTATGAACAAGATTACGTCTAGCTACATTACATTAAAAAAAAGATCTAGCCCTCAATTTCAGGGCATCTAGGTATAACAGAATGTTTCCTCCTGCCCCTGTGGTGGCTGTTGAACCCACTAGGTCCTGTAGTCAAAATCATTAGTCCCTCCCTCCCAGTCCCATCCACATGGAACACACAGGTTGCCAGGATCAATTCATGCCCCTTCTCTCCACCTTCAGCAAGCACTTTGCCTTGGGAGGAAAGAGAGCCATTGTTACTTTACTTTCCCTTGGGCAAGAGACTCTCCCGTTCCTTCTTACTGGGTCCAGGGATAACAAGAGTGGCATTAAAGTCTGAGTTCTGGCCAGGGACCATGGCTCATGCCTGTAATCCCAGCACTTTGGAAGGCCAAGGCAGGAGGATCACTTGAGGCCAGGAGTTCCAGACCAGTCTGGGCAACATGGCGTGACCCCATCTCTATTTCTAAAACTTTCTAAGAAGGCCCGGGCACAGTGGATCACACCTATAATCCCAGCACTTCAGGAGGCCAAGGCAGGCAGATCACTTGAGGTCAGGACTTCAAGACCAGCCTGGCCAACATGGTGAAACCCTTTCACTAATAAAAATACACAAATTAGCTGGGCATGGTGATGTGCGCTTATAACCCCAGCTACTCGGGAAGCTGAGGCAGGAGAACTGCTTGAACCCAGGAGATGGAGGCTACAGTGAGCTAAGATTGCTCTACTGCACTCCAGCCTGGGTGACAGAGTGAGACTCCGTCTCAAAACAAAAAAACTATATATACATATATATATATATATATAAAATGAGTTCTCTATAATCTTCTTGGTTACAGCAAAAATATCTGTACTTTCAAACCTAGAAAATCAATCTTTTTATTATGCTGAAACAATGACCCCACATGACCCCAAATTATTCCACGTTGCTCCAGATTTCTCCAAGGTTTGGCCAGGGATTGGGAGGCCATTAATTATTGTTAAGTTATGCACTCAAGGGACTGAACCCTTCATTACTGTCAGATATCAGGATCATTGAGGGAAGAGAGGGAATTTAAACTAAAATTCAAAGAGCCAAATTATGCACCCATTTGGCACAAATTTACAAATTAAAAACATCCTTAACCAGCTCTGGATGTTTTGTTTGCATTAGGGAGGCTTAAAATGAACGTCTTCGCTGTCACCAAGTGGACCCTGCCCTCTTTTTTTGTCCACTTCTGCTTCACAAAGAGTAAAAACAATGCACGCTTGTGTTATCTTGTGACTTAAACTTGCAGCTTGGCCGGGCGCAATGGCTCACACCTGTAATCCCAGCACTTTGCGAAGCTGAGGCAGGCAGATCACTTGAGGTCAGGAGTTCATGACCAGCCTGGCCAACATGGTGAAACCCGATCTCTACAAAAATACAAAAATTAGCCTGGCGCGGTGGTGGGCACCTGTGGTCCCAGATACTCAGGAGGCTGTGGTGGGAGGATCGCTTGAACCTGGGAGGTAAGTTTGCAATGAGCCAAGATGGCTCTACTGTACTCCAGCCTGGGTGACAGAGTGAGACCCTGTCTCAAAAAAACCCCAAAAAACAAAAAAACCTTGCAGCCATAAATTTAAGCAGCTGATAAAGGGCAACAGAGGAAAAATAATGGCATGAGAGAAACAAAGTTTGCGAAGTATTTTGAGACCCTTGGAAAAATATGAAGTTATTTTCAGCCATAATATGTCCACACACCAAAACAGCAGCTTGAACCAGATGAAATGTCATTTTGATAAGTCAAATAGTCAGATACCGGCAATTTCACATGGTTCAACCTAATATATATCTCTTCCCTCAAAATATTCAGTGCCAACAAACCAAATAAATATGCCTCAGCCGGCCGAGCGCAGTGGGTCACGCCTGTAATCCCGGCACCTTGGGAGGCTGAGGCGGGCATATCACGAAGTCAAGAGATTGAGACCTTCCTGGCCAACATGGTGAAACCCCGTCTCTACTAAAAATACAAAAATTAGCTGAACATGGTGGCATGCACCTGTAGTCCCAGCTACTCGGGAGGCTGAGGCAGGAGAGTCACTTGAACCCAGGAGGAGGAGGTTGCAGTGAGCCAAGGTCATGCCACCACACTCCAGCCTGGCGACAGAGTGAGACTCTGTCTCAAAAATATATATATATATGCCTCAGCCTCCCGAGTAGCTGGGATTACAGGTGCGCACCACCATGCCCAGCTAATTTTTTGTATTTTTAGTAGAAATGGCCAGGCTGGTCTTGAACTCCTGACCTCAGGTGATCTGCCCGCCTCGGCCTGCCAAAGTACTGGTATTACAGGCGTGAGCCACCATGCCCAGCCAAATATTGACATCTCTTTAAATATGGTTAGGTATTGCCTCTTCCTAATTGCCTTCTGCTATAGTTTGAATGTTTGTGACCTTCCAGAATTTATGTTGAAACTTAATCTTCAGTGCACTAGTGTGAAGAGGTGGGGTCTTGAGGAGCAATTAGGTCATGAGCACTCTTCCATTGAGAATAGAATTAAGGCCTTTATAAAGAGGCTTCATGTATCATTTGGCCTTTTCGTCCTTCTGTCTCTTCTACCACATGAGGACCGTTTTCAAGGCACCATCTTGAAAGCAGAGAGCAGCCCTCACCAAACACCAAACTTGCTGGCACCTTGATCTTGAATTTCCTAATCTCCAGAACTGTGAGAAATACATTTCGGTTGTTTGTAACTTATCCAGTCTTAGGAATTTTGTTGTAGCAGCGCAAATGGACTGAGACACTTTCTTATACTTTTAGTAATGTTTGCGTGGTGCAGCAAATAATATTGAATAACTTCAAAAACATTTCTCAAATCAGAATATATACCAGTATAAAGTTGTAAAGGAATAATTAAGAATGACTAATACACATATAAAAGCATTTTCCGCTTTAATAGTACTCAAAGAAACCCAAATAAATCAATATTGGGTATCTATTTTCTTTTCCTTTTTTTCCTTCATACCTTAAATGCACTCCCCTTTACAAATCTTTTTTTTCCCCCCTTTAGTACCGTTTCTTCTTCTTCTTCTTCTGTTTTTAGATGGACTCTCTCTCTGTCGCCACACTGGAGAGAAGTGGCACAGGGCTCACTGCAACCTCCGCCTGCTGGGTTCAAGTGATTCTCTTGCCTCAACCTCCCAAGTAACTGGGACTACAGGCAAGTGCCACCATGCCCAGCTAAGTCTTGTATTTTTAGTAGAGACAGGGTTTCACCATGTTGGCCAGGACGGTCTCGATCTCTTGACCTCGTGATCTGCCTGCCTCCGCCTCCCAAAGTGCTGGGATTACAGGCATGAGCCATCGTGCCAGGCCCTTTTTGTCTTGTTTTGTTTTGTTTTGTTTTTCTTGAGATGGAGTCATGCCCAGACTAGAGTGCAGGGGTGTGATTGCAGCTCATTGCAACTTCCACCCCCGCCCCCCCGGGTTCAAGCGATTCTCCTGCCTCAGCCTCCCAAGTAGCTGGGATTACAGGCGCCTGCCTAATTTTTTGTATTTTTAGTAGAGACAGGGGTTTCATCATGTTGGCCAGGCTGGTCTCGAACCCCTGACCTCTGGTCATCCACCCTCCTTGGCCTCCCAAAGTGCTGGCATTACAGGTGTGAGCCACCGTGCCAGGCCTGTGTGAGATTTTCTATAGCAAAAGTATCTTTCTGACATCCTCATGGACACAATATTTTATATAGGTGGCTCAATCTTAAAATACGAATTGATATCTTTCATCATAACTGGAGCTTTGTTCAAAAGCTCTAAAAGACTTAGTCCGATGTCTGAAGAGTCTCTGAAAGATTAACTTCAAAGCTATGCAGCAGATATGAGGCTCTGATAATTTAGCCTGGAATGTTTAAGCAAAATTAATAGAGACCTTTCAGACTCCAGAAAGCGCTATATTTACCTTGAGTGCCCACTTAAAATCTAAGCCTGTGGGAGTTCTTCAATTTGCAAAAGATTAGTTGCTCTTCGTTGATAGTTCTGATCTGCAGCAGAAACGTGTTTCAAAACTAGACGTAGAAACTCTCTGCTTGCCTCCTTTTCCCTTTCTTCAAGTAAAATACGTTTTACATTAAGTTATTTTTTGAGGTGGAGTCTCGCTCTGTTGCTCAGCCTGGAGGGCAATGACGCCATCTCGGCTCACTGCAAGCTTCGCCTCCCAGGTTCACGCCATTCTCCTGCCTCAGCCTCCGCCCACCGCTAATTCTTCTGTATTTTTAGTAGAGATGGGGTTTCACCGTGTTAGCCAGGATAGTCTCGATCTCCTGACCTCGTCATCCGCCCGCCTGGGCCCCTGAAAGTGTTAGGATTACAGGCATGAGCCCCTGCGCCCGGTAAGTTGAAATGCTTGCTTGAAATCCAGTTTTTTTTTTTTGTTTTTTTTTTTTGAGACGGAGTCTGGCTCTGTCGCCCAGGCTGGAGTGCAGTGGCCGGATCTCAGCTCACTGTAAGCTCCGCCTCCCGGGTTTACGCCCTTCTCCTGCCTCAGCCTCCCGAGTAGCTGGGACTACAGGCGCCCGCCACCTCGCCCGGCTAGTTTTTTTGTATTTTTTTTAGTAGAGACGGGGTTTCACCGTGTTAGCCAGGATGGTCTCGATCTCCTGACCTCGTGATCCGCCCGCCTCGGCCTCCCAAAGTGCTGGGATTACAGGCTTGAGCCACCACGCCCGGCCGAAATCCAGTCTTTCTAAGCAGTCTATTTGTCCCTCATGCTCCAACCAATAGCTATGGGAAAGTTTTTCCTCTCTTAACCAAATGTGGACTTGTTTATTGATTACTGGTTTTTTGTTTGTTTCTTTTTGAGACGGAGTTTCGCTCTTGTTGCCCAGGCTGGAGTACAATGGCGCAATCTCGGTTCCCGGAAACCTCCGTCTCCCAGATTCAAGCGATTCTCCTGCCTCAGCCTCCAAAGTAGCTGGGATTACAGGCATGCGCCACTACGCCCGGCTAATTTTGTATTTTTAGTAGAGACGGAGTTTCATCATGTTGGTCAGGCTGGTCTGAAACTCCCGACCTGAGGTTATCCGCCCACCTCGGCCTCCCAAAGTGCTGGGATTACAGGCGTGAGCCGCTGCGCCCGGCCTATTGATTACTGTACTATCCCTCGCTAACTGAAGTTGTCCTTTTCACCTTGACAAATTTAAGAGCAGCCAAGTCGGCTGGACGCGATCCAGCCCGTCTCTACTAAAAATACAAAAAATCAGCCGGGCGTGGTGGCGGGCGCCTGTAGTCCCAGCTATTCGGGAGGCTGAGGCAGGAGAATGGTGTGAACCCAGGAGGCGGCGCTTGCAGTGAGCCAAGATAGCGCCACTGCACTCCAGCCTGGGCGACAGAGCGAGATTCTGTCTCAAAAAAAAAAAAGCAGCTAGGTCAAATTTTATCTCCAAGTCTTGGACCCATATATCCAATCTAACTCCACTTGAAGGTGTCCCAGCCATTTCAAATCCAACATATTCAATATTAAGTCCTCTCCTCTTCTCCCACAACCTAATCCTTTTCTAATGGTCTCCATGTTAAGGAATGGCTCCATCATCCACCCAGTGGCTCAAGTTAGACACTAGCATCATTATGTTTTTTCCTCCTCATACATGTTACACCCTCTTCTTGCCTCTAGCATGCAATCCTGTTCTAACTCATCAGTGGCCTATTGGCAGGCGCAGTCGCTCATGCCTGTAATCCCAGAACTTTGGGAGGCTGAGGCGGGCAGATCATGAGGTTAGGAGTTCAAGACCAGCCTGGTGAAACCCTGTCTCTACTAAAAATACAAAAAATTAGCTGGGCATGGTGGTGTGCACTCGTAGTCCCAGCTACTCAGGAGGCTGAGGCAGGAGAATTGCTTGAACCTGGCAGGCAGAGGTTGCAGTGAGCCGAGATTGCACCACTGCACTCCAGCCTGGGTGACAGAGTGAGACTCCATCTCAAAAAATATAATAATTAAATTTTTTAAAGATGGCTTTTTGCCTTGTCCATTTCTATGTCTACTACTGCCAACTTGGTCAAAGGCAATACATCATCTTGACCTGACAACTACACCCACCTTCTCACTGATCTCCCCGTATTTCCTCTTGCTTGCCTTCAAACTATTCTCTTCCACAGCAACAGGAGTTATCTTTAGAAAAGCAAATCAAATTATGTCATCTCCTTGCTAACAACCCTTCAAGGGCTTTTCATTGCTTTTAGGATGAAAACAGAATCCTATATATGGTCTACAAGGCCCTGAATGATCTCTCCCCTGCCTACCTCACTAGCTACTACCAACTTTCATCAGTTTCCCCATATTCTGCACCTCCTTCCTCCTTCAGGGACTCCACATAAAACATTTCCTTTACCTAAAAACCTTTTTCTCCCCACACTCCACTGGACCCCTAATTCAGTCCCATTAGCCACCTAGAATTAAGCAGCAGTTAACTGTAGCTAATATTTTGGGGGAACAGTTCTGTGTCTAAGCACTTCTTAGGTAATAAATAACTTACTCTGACTCACAGCCACCCTATGAGGTAGCAACTATTATTAATATCTCTATTTATGACAAAATGGAGGGGCAGAGAAATGAAATAACTTGGCCTAGGTCACATACCTATTAACTGGCAGAGCTAGGATTCACACAGGGGCATCTAATTCCAAAGCCTGTGGTCTTAATTGTTACAGTATGCTATCTGCAGTTTCATCCAGGAAATTTTTGTTGTTGACTTTGGAATAGACTTTGTTTAATAAATGGGAGGAAGAAAGAACGGAGAAAAAAAGAGGGAAGGAAAAGTGAAAAAAGATTCTCAGCCTGTGCATGTTAGGTTGCACGCTCTGGTTAATTTCTTTGTTCTTATTTTGAGGTTTCCTCTTACAGTTGGCCAAAGATTTAGCTTCTTCAGTTTGACACCATTTGCCAGGAAAGATGTTTCCTGGTAGGCCCGAGAAAAGGGCATAAAAAGAAACACTGAGTATATAAGATTACTTTTATGTGCCAGGAGATAATTGGCAGGGACACATGAAATTTGAAGGCATTTTTAGTAAATGTTATGAAACTCCAGCAGACAATCTAGAGCACTTCTCTGTCCCAACAGGCAGGGACGTGTACCTTGGGGTAAAACACTGACATTATTAACGGAAGGGTCTAGTTCAAAGGCAATGTTTTCGAAGAGTTTTGGGAGGTTATCCATTAATGTTTATTAAAGATTGCCAGATCATCTGGCTAATAGGCAGAGAGACAGAAATCATTTCCTTGGAAAGGATGAATTCGCAAAGGTCCGTGAAGAGGAAAGGCCCTGGGGAAGGAGGGTAGGATGCTAGGGTGGGTGCAGGGGGAGGCTAGGAATGACAGTGGCAGCATGAAAGCCTAAAGTGCTGGTGGGAGGAGGAGTCTGCGGAAGGGGTACATTGTCAGAAGGAAGAAGTGATTTCATTTCCTTCATTGTCTCCCAATTTAAGTTTGGAGTTAGAATCTTTCTTTTTAGACAGAATCTCATCTGTCGCACAGGCTAGAGTGCAGTGGCGCGATCTCGGCTCACTGCAACCTCCACCTCCCAGGCCCAAGCGATTCTCCTGCCTCAGCCTCCTGACTAGCTGGGAATACAGACATGTGCCACCATGCCCGGCTAATTTTTGTATTTTCAGTAGAGACAGGGTTTCACCATGTTGGCTAGGCTGGTCTCGAACTCCGGACCTCATGATTGGCCCGCCTCAGCCTCCCAAAGTGCTGGGATTACAGGAGTGAGCCACCACACCTGGCCTGGAGTTAGAAACTTTCAAAGACATCCATGGTTTTTTAATCTTTCTATATATGATTCCTTAGATTGCAGTTGTTTCTGAAATGCTGAATTGTTTCTGACACGAGAATTGTTCCTGAAACACTGAGCTTGCCAAACCTTGTTGGACCATTGCGAGATAATTAGCATTGTTGGAAAATGATATTTGCCGAGTAGTTTTTAAGCCAAACATCCCATCTTCAGAGTAACAGCCTACAAGGCAGGAGTTGAGCAAACTTCATGGTAAGGGCATTGCTTTCAAAAACTGCTGTGCTTCCTCCTTTCACTCTTGGTGCCCCCCACCCCTCAGTTCTATTCAAACACACAAAGCATAGTGGCAGCAATGGGGCTACATCTGGTCCTCAAGGAGCTGCAGAATAGGAGAGGGAAATAGGCTGTGGTCTCTACTCTGCCGTTGGTAGACCAAAGGCAAACAATTACACTAAGGATAATTACACAATGCTGAGGGAGCACAGCAGAAAGGGCAAGGAGGGGATGAAAATAGAGTTTGCAGGAAAGAGAAAACGAGATGAAGATTACAAGGTTAACAGAAATTGCCAAATGGTTTGAGCGGAGGGAGAATGTTCCAGGTGAACAAAGAGTACAGAAGTAAATGCAAGGAAGCTAAGCTTGTTGAGAGAACTGCAATAGTTCAGCATGGCTAGAAATTAGGGTGTTGTGGAGGCCTAACAGGAGATGAAACTGGAGAAGGGAGCACAAAAACCCTGTATGCTGCATTGAGGAGTCTATTTTATCTTAAAAGTGATAGGCAGCTATTTAATGTTTTCAGTAGGAAGTTTTATTTGCCAATTAATCAAACATTTATTGGTTTCCAATTGACCACCAAGTGCCAGACACTACACTAGATGTTAGAAAGTCAAACAAGATTTTTTTAAAGAGGAGAAAAAAAGGTTGATAAGTAATAATTCCACAAATATGACGAGTGCTTAAAGGAAGCATTTATGTACAAGGTGCAACAGGAATATAGAAGAAGGAGTTGCTTGTTCTGCCTGCCTCCTTCACAGAGCCTGGATAAAGTATGAACTCTGTTCTGAAGGACAAAGTTTTCTAGGTGGATAGATAGTGCAAAAGGCTCAGAGGTGCAAAAGAGATGAAAGAGCTCTGAGGCATATTACTTCATAAATGAATCAGTCAAGTTACACAATATTTCTTGGCAGAATATAAATATTGATATATAAAAATCAGACGGATCGGCCGGGCACGGTGGCTTACACCTGTAATCCCAGCACTTTGGGAGGCCAAGGTGAGCAGATCACGAGGTCAAGAAATCAAGACCATCCTGGCCAACATGGTGAAACCCTGCCTCTACTAAAAATACAAAAATTAGCTGGGCGAAATGGTGCACACCTATAGTCTCAGCTACTCAGGAGGCTGAGGCAGGAGAATCGCTTGAATCCGGGAGGCAGAGGTTGCAGTGAGCTGAGACTGCGCCACTGCACTCCAGCCTGGTGACAAAGTGAGACTTTGTCTAAAAAAAAAGAAAAAAAAATCAAAGGGATCACTCATTTCTAGTTATAAAATTATTTGAATCAATATCAATGATTATTAAGAAATGAATACAGCTTCAGAACATGTAATGTTTAAGTCTATAATAAAATAGTCTTGGCCAGGCAGGGTAGCTCATGTCTATAATCCCAGCACTTTGGGAGGCTGAGGCAGGAGGATTGCTTGAGTCCAGGAGTTCAAGACCAGCCTGGGCAACATAGTGAAATCCTGTCTCTACAAAAAATACAAAATTAGCTGGGTATGGTGGTGTGTGCCTGTGGTCCCAGCTACTAGGGAGGCTGAGGTGGGAGGATTTCTTGAGCCTGGGAAGGGGAGGTTGCAGTGAGCGGAGATCATGCCACTGCACTCCAGCCTTGATGACAGAGTGAGACCCGGTCTCAAAGAAAAAAAAAAGTCAAATTTACATTAAAATTTCAGTTTTGGAAGAAGATTCTATCCATGTCAGAGAAATTGTGCCCAAAATAATTGTGTATGAACATAGTTATTACTAGCAGAGTATAATTTTCCTGGATCAGTGGATGGAAAGATTAAACTACGAACCATATATATGTGATTTACAAAGTTCTTGTGGAGTTGGATTCTAGTTGAAATGGGGAAGCACATGGACCTTCTCTTTTAGACCTTGTGTCCTCCTTTAACTGGGAGAGTTTATATGTTCCAATTCCTCGTGTAGCCTTTCAGCTGCCCGAGGTCTCCCTGCGAAATGTTTGGCTCCCACAATACTTTCATCTTTGTTATCTTCACTTTGAAAGTGTAGATAATTTTGATAATCTTATCAAAATTTACCCGTCATGTATTTAATTCCCTTTCATTATTAATAGGCTGCCTGGTTTGGGAAAATAGTTGAAAATAGTTAAATGCTAAGACAGAAGGTTGTCCCAGAGATGCTACCTCTTTTTTTTTTTTTTTTTTTTTTTTAATTTTCTTTTCCAAGACTGGTTTTGCTGTGTTGCTCAGGCTGATCTCAAACTCCTGGTCTCAAGTCAAGATGCTACATTTTCATAGTAAGGAATGAATTTTTTTTTTTTTTTTTTTGAGACGGAGTCTCGCTCTGTCGCCCAGGCTGGAGTGCAGTGGCCGGATCTCGGCTCACTGCAAGCTCCGCCTCCCGGGTTCACGCCATTCTCCTGCCTCAGCCTCCGGAGTAGCTGGGACTACAGGCGCCCGCCACCACGCCCGGCTAGTTTTTTGTATCTTTTAGTAGAGACGGGGTTTCATCGTGTTAGCCAGGATGGTCTCGATCTCCTGACCTCGTGATCCGCCCGTCTCGGCCTCCCAAAGTGCTGGGATTACAGGCTTGAGCCACCGCGCCCGGCAGGAATGAATTTTTAATGGTGGCATAAGTCAGAGGAAGAGATTTGGAGACATAGGGATTTTAAATGATCTTGTCTGTCAGTCTACCTGATCTTGTTGCTAAATAGAATAACAAATTTATTGTGAAAAATAAATTAATTGTGGAAAGAGAGCCAGATTATCTCAAAGGCAACATATATTAGTGAATCAGAGTCATTGCCAGTTTCGGATTTTGTGTATATTAAGGGCATAGGAATCCAATCAGCTTGGAAGGGCAGGCTTGAAGGTGTATTTACATGGTGATTTACAACAAAATTGATAAAAGTGTTCCCTGTCTCCATTAAAGAATAGGAGAGGGGTTGCTGGTGGAGATTACTGAAGTGTACTAAACCACTCCTTAATTTTCCTTCCTTGGTGTCAGCTACATTTGCAGTCAGGTAACATACACTGAGCACCTACTGTGTATATTTAATCTTTTTGTAACATAAATATGAGATTTTTTCATATACAAGATTCTATGGAAATTTTGTGTTTATCCATATTGAAACATGAGTTGGAACAACAGAAATCATCAATATAATCTGCTAATCATATTTCACACTTTTCTCATAAAAAGAAGAAAATATAAATCACTTCGTCTTTTGCATATAGTCCAATTATGAAACAATGAAAAAGTCTACTTATGAATTTTCCCATAATCTAAATTATCACACTCCTAGACAGAGATATATAAACCAGCTCATCCAGTCATCTCATTTTTCTCCATTTATATACAATACACAGACACTCCATTACATTCTGAAATATGCTCACCTATCTACAGAGGTACTATGTAATCATAGAAATACCCAGGTCATGGCCAGGCATGGTGGCTCACGCCTGTAATCCCAGCACTTTGGGAGGCTGAGGCGGGTGGATCACGAGGTCAGGAGATTAAGACCATCCTGGCTAACACGGTGAAACCCCGTCTCTACTAAAAATACAAAAAATTATTTATAAATACAAAATTACAAAAATACAAAAAATTAGCCGGGCGTGGTGGCGGGCTCCTGTAGTCCCAGCTCCTCGGGAGGCTGAGGCAGGAGAATGGCGTGAACCCGGGAGGCGGAGCTTGCAGTGAGCCGAGATCGCGCCACTGCACTCCAGCCTGGGCGACAGAGCGAGACTCTGTCTCAAAAAAGAAATACCCAGTTCACACACTATTCTGACCCACAGAGAGGACACATATTCACACTCTTACTATATGTTTACATACATAATATCCTCGCACCTCAGTGACAAAACTTTTTAACAGTTTTGTTATAATTTGTTATATAAATGTAGGAAAAACAACCAGAATGGCATTGCCCTTTCATACATTTCTATCACAAAAAGAACCATTAAAAATGGTTTATACATTGTACCTCTGCATTTGGCAGATTATAGAATGACATACTGGGAGATTTAGAATTTAAAAATATTACAGAGATAAGATTATAAACTCCCAGTAACTATATAAAGAATCTCATCATCTAGTTAAAATTTCAGAAATCTTCCGCAAGATTTCTCACAGCTATTTAAAAAGCAAATTCAGATTGAAGAGAATGTTGTCTCATGACTGGGTAGTGTTTCTTTCTTCAGGGGCAATCTGTGACCACCAGCATGAGAGTCACCATGAGCATTTAAAAATGCTTCTTGGGATTGGGTGCAGTGGCTCACACCTATAATCCCAGCACTTTGGGAGGCTGAGGCGGGTGGATTGATTGAGGTCAGGAGTTCAAGACCAGCCTGGCCAACATGGCGAAACCCCATTTCTACTAAAAATACAAAAATTAGCTGGGCATGGTGGCGTGCACCTGTAGTCGTAGCTACTCCAGAGACTGAGGCAAGAGAATTGCTTAAACCTGGGAGGTGGAGGTTGCAGAAAGCTGAGATCACTCCACTGCATTCCAGCCCGGGCTACAGAGTAAGATTCTGTCTCAAAAAAAAAAAAAAAAAAATTCTTGGCTCCATCTCTTTACCTACTGAGTGAAAACACCAGGTTGGCTGTCATACATACTTAAGGAAAGACACACTCATCTGTCTACTAGACAACCCAGGTACTCCGGCTCTCATCGGGCAGCTAAGCAACAAGCTGGCTCAGCCTAAGGCAGAAAGCAGGATTGATATGGAAAACTCCCCAGGTGATGGGTGTCTAAAAGTTTGTTATATAGACCAACACTATTCTAACCCCAATAGAAAAACTCCATGTTTTCCAAATTGGCTGAGTGATCCCTGCTCCCTCCAAACTCTTTCATGGATAAATGAGGTGGCAGTGAGTCTGATCTCTCTTCTGAAACACTTTCAAAGGTGTGTCCAGTCATATCAGCAGCAAACACCGCTTTCTATGGGTTGGTGAGAGACTAGAGGATCCCATGCATTTGTTTAGCCCTGAGTTTGCAAGTTTGCAAGTTTTTGTTTTGGGCCTACACTGGGTATTTTTGTACTGTTTATTCAAGCCATGTATTGCTTGATAACATGGAAGTTTGAAAACCACCAGGCATGTATTATTTAATATATTTACCAATGATTTGGAAGAAGCACTCCATAAAAACATTACACTTCTGGTCCCATAGATGACCTCATATTACTTGTTAGTTAGGAGTCACATAAATAAGAATAAATTGCAGAAATTTTTTTAGAATTTTTTTCTCTTTTTAAAGACAAGGTCTTGCTGTGTTGCCCAGGCTAGAGTGCAGTGAAGCAATCATGGTTCTCTGCGGCCTCAACCTCTTAGGCTCAAGCAGTCCTCCCACCCCAGCCTCCCATATAGCTGGGACTACGGGCACGAGCCGCTCCATAGAAATTATTATTATTATTATTATCATTGAGACAGGGTCTCACTATGTTGCCCAGGCTGGTCTCAAACTCCTGGCTTCAAGATATTATACTGATTTGGCTTCTCAAAGTGCTGGGATTACAGGTGTAAACCACTGGGCCCAGCCATATATTTTTTTTTTTAGAATTTTTACTTAAAGAAGTATCTTCTTTAAGTTATGTGCTTCCTTTAAAATATTACTACAGCTAAAATTTAATAGCTATTTTTTGTAAATATATAGAAAATACTTAAGTATGTGTGTTGATGTTATGATCTCAATTCAATACATTTATAGCTCAACAGTTCCTATGGTTGTTGAATGGGATTCTCATTTTGCCAGTTAATGTTAATATGACAAAATTGCAGAGACAATTCATAAGAAGTTTATTTTTATTTTTATTTCAATAGTTTTTGGGGTACAGATGGTTTTCAGTTACCTGGATAAGTTCTTTAGCGGTGATTTCTGAGATTCTGGTGCACCCATCACCTGAGCAGTGTAAGCCGTGCCCAGAAGACTACTATATGTAGCCTTTTCTCCCTCACCTCCCTCTCCCTTCTCCTCCCAAGTTCCCAGAGTCTGTTATATCATTCTTATGCCTTTACATCCTCATAGTTTAGCTCCCACTTATAAGTGAGAACATATGATATTTGGTTTTTCATTTCTGAGTTACTTAGAATAATGGCCTCCAGCTCCAACCAAGTTGCTGCAAAAGACATTATTTCATTCCTTTTTATGACTGAGTTCATAAAAAGATAAAGTAAGACTGGCCGGGCACAGTGGCTCATGCCTGTAATCCTAGCACTTTGGGAAGTCGAGGCAGGCTGATTGCTTGAGGTCAGGAGTTTGAGACCAGCCTTGTCAACATGGTGAAAACCCATCTCTACTAAAAATACAAAAAAGTAGCCGGGCGTGGTGGCACACGCCTGTAGTCCTAGCTACTCAGGAGGCTGAGGCAGGAGAATCGCTCGAACCTGGGAGGCAAAGATTGCAGTGAGCCTAGATGGCGCCACTTCACTCTAGCCTGGGTGACAGAGCAAGACTCTGTCTCAACAACAACAAGAGAAAAAAAAGAAGATAAAGTAAGTCTTTGCTGATCTCCATCAGTACGTAAAAATTTTGTGTGATAGGCTCAAACACTGAAAATTTCCCTTGTTGGGATAAAACCATGTGCATCTCCATTTCTAATACTGTATTCCAAGTATCACAACTGTGAGAAAGAGCTAATAAAAGCAGGGAAGGTTCAGAAGAAGACAAAGTAATCAGTGGAATGGGCAACCTCTCAATAACCTACTAACCAGATTAAAACTCTAATTAGCTTAAATGAAACAAACAAGGGCAGAGAGAAGACCTAACTGTAAAATCAAGAAGGGATTAAAAAGTAAACAGAGTTGTTCATTAACTCATGAAATCATAGAATGAGAGGGCATCTCTTACCTTATTGAGGTAAGTTCAGTCCAATTAGAGAGAAGTATAACTTCATATTAAAAAATAAAACTCAGAGGCCGGGCGCGGTGGCTCAAGCCTGTAATCCCAGCACTTTGGGAGGCTGAGACAGGCGGATCACGAGGTCAGGAGATCGAGACCATCCTGGCTAACACAGTGAAACCCGTCTCTACTAAAAATACAAAAACTTAGCCGGGCGAGGTGGCAGGCGCCTGTAGTCCCAGCTACTCGGGAGGCTGAGGCAGGAGAATGGCGTGAACCCGGGAGGCGGAGCTTGCAGTGAGCTGAGATCCGGCCACTGCACTCCAGCCTGGGTGACAGAGCGAGACTCCGTCTCAAAAAAAAAAAAAAAAAAAAAAAAAAAAACTCAGGCCAGGCGCAGTAGCACACACCTTTAATCCCAGCACTTTGGGAGGCTGAGGTGGGTGGATTACCTGAGGTCAGGAGTTCGAGACCAGCCTGGCCAACACCTCTCTACTAAAAATACAAAAATTAGCCAGGCATGATGGCGTGAGTCTGTAATCCCAGCTACTTAGGAGGCTGAGACAGGAGAATTGCTTAAGTCCAGGAGGCGGAGGTTGCAGTGAGCTGAGATTGCGCCACTGCACTCCAACCTAGGCAAAGAGAGACTCCGTCTCAAAAAAAAGAAAAAAAGAAAAAAATTACTTATGAGTGTATTATCTTTAGCTATTCATATGCATCGTCAAATCTCTGGGTCTTTAAATTCTAGCAAATGTTCCTCTTTTTTTTTTTTTTTTTTTTGAGACGGAGTCTCGCTCTGTCGCCCAGGCTGGAGTGCAGTGGCGCGATCTTGGCTCACTGCAAGCTCTGCCTCCCAGGTTCATCCAATTCTCCTGCCTCAGCCTCCCAAGTACCTGGGACTACAGGCACCCGCCACCACGCCCGGCTAATTTTTTGTATTTTTTTTTATTAGAGACGGGGTTTCACAGTGTTAGCTAGGATGGTCTTGATCTCCTGACCTCGTCATCTGCCCATCTCGGCCTCCCAAATTGCTGGGATTACAGGCGTGAGCCACTGTGCCTGGCATGTTCCTCTTTTTCATGATGCTAATATCTTATATGTCTGTGAACTAGAGTTTTCTTTTTTTTTTAGATTGTTGGACAATCACGAGGGAGGAACTTTCTCTCCCACTTTTGATGTTTCTTCCTTGTGGAGGGAATGTAATTAGTGTAGCTCCTGACCTTCCTGCACCTCTTTATTAGCTCTTCCCCAGGGAAGTCATTTATTTGATGGGTAAATTGGAGATGTAAATACTTGAGTATGTATGCTCTGCTTAGCTTCTCTTCGTTCTCTGAGAAACTGATTAAATTTAAACACACACACCCCAAGCCACGCTTCAGTCAATCATAGAGCGAACTACCAGCCAATGACAGCCAGCCAGCTGTTTGTCATATAACTAGGGACTTTCCACTGGATCATGCCCAAGCAAGGCAAATGCCTAGCTGTAGCCAATGAAGTTACTTCTTTACTTTTGCCTCCATGTTCGGCCTATAAGCATGCTGCTGCTCATGCTGTTAAAGTGGAGCTCTCTGAAGTTATTCTTTTTTTTCTATTTTTTTTTTTTAAGACAAAGTCTTGTGCTGTCACCCAGGCTGGAGGGCAGTGGCACGATCACACCTCACTGCAGCCTTGCCCCAGGTCCAAGCAAGCCTCCCACCTCAGCCTCCCAAGCAGCTGGGACTACAGGCATGCACCATCATGCTGGGCTTTTTTTTTTTTTTTTTTTTTTTTTTTTTTTAACTTTTTGGTAGAGACAAGGTCTCACCATGTTGCCTAGGCTCGTTTTGAATTCCTGGGCTCAAGCGATCCTCCCACCTCAGTTTCCTAAAGTATTAGAATTACAGGCATGAGCCACTGCACTCAGCCTTGAACTTATTCCAATTTTGAGTGCTGCCTCATTCATGAATCCTTTATTGCTCAAATAAACTGTTAAATTTATTTTATGTGAAGCCTTTACCAGTGGTAATCATTGTCTTTAGGCAATAAAAAACAGATGGATAGAAAAGAATAAACGCTCAGTAAATAAACCACAGGATACTTATGCTTTGGCTAAAAAAAAAAAAAATTGCAATGAAAATTTTTATACAATGTTGCTAATTGTATCATATGAATAAAAGCTACATTTTTAAAATAAATTATTAACATTATTCACTTCTTGCATTATTCTGGATAAACATATTTTAGTGACCTACAAAGTCCTATGTAATCTGTGCTCCATTCCCTTCCCACCCCTCTGAGATCATCTCTTATCATGATCCCACTCACTCACTCTATGCCAGCCATATGGCCTCCTTGCTGTTCCTCCAGCACACCCACCTTTTCCTGCCTCACTGCCTTCACCTGTGCCGCTCCCACTGCCTGGCTGCTCTTCTCCCACATGTATCCATGGCTTATTCCCTCTGTTCACCAAAGGCTCTATGGAAATGTCACTTTCACAGGGAGTCCTTCCCTGACTATCCATTACAAATACCACTGTTGCCCTGCCCAGTGCTGCCGGCCCTGTGCCTGTCCCCAGTTTGAGGCTTGGTTCTGTTTGCCCATGTCCATCATTCTGTGCAGAAGCACCACCAGTATGTCTCATTAACTACCCTACGAAGTTGCTGACACTGGTTTGGCTGCCTGGGGGTGGAAGGCCCTGGACACTGAGGAGAACGAGAAGCCAGGCCTGATGCACATGCAGGAGCTGTACTGAGCCTCCAAGCCACTGAAGGGTGTCTGCATCACCGGCTGCCTGCACGTGACCGTGGAGACAGTTGTCCTCACTGAGACCATCCTTGTCCTGGGTGCTGAAGTGCAGTGGTCCAGCTGCAACATCTTCTCCATCCAGGACCATCAGCAGCTGCCACTGCCAAGGCTGGAAGTCCAGTGAACGCCTGGAAGGGTGAAATGGAGGAGAAGTACCTGTGGTGCATCAAGCAGACACTGTACTTCAAGGACAAGCTCCTCAACATGATTCTGGACATCAGTGGGGACCTTACCAACCTCACCCACACTAAGTACCCACAGCTCTTGTTGGGCATCAGAGACATCTCTGAGGAGACCACGACTGAGGTCCACAACTTATACAAGATGATGGACAGTGGGATCCTGAAGGTGTCCACCATCAACGTTAATGACTCTGTCACCAAGAGCAAGTTTGACAACCTCTATGGCTGCCACCAGTCCCTCATAGATGGCATCAAGTAGGCCATAGGTGTGATGATTGCCAGCAAGGTAGCTGTGGTAGCGGACTATGGTGATGTGGGCAAGGGCTATGTCCAGGCCCTGCAGGGTTTCGGGGCTCGCTCACATCATTATCACCGAGATCAACCCCATCAATGCACTATAGGCTGCCATGAAGGGCTATGAGGGGACCACCATGGACGAGGCCTGTCAGGAGGGCAACATCTTTGTCACCACCACAGGCTAGGTTGACATCATGCTTGGCTAGCTGCCCAACAGGCACTTTGAACAGATGAAGGATGATGCCATCGTGTGTAACACCGGACACTCTGATATGGAAATCGATGTCAGGTGGCTCAACAAGAATGCTATGAAGAAGGTGAACATCAAGCCCCAGATGGACCAGTACTGGCTAAAGAATGGGTGTGGCACCATCCTGCTGGCTGAGTGTCAGCTGGTCTACCTGGGTTATGCTATGGACCAACCCAGCTTTATGATGAGTAACTCCTTCACCAACCATGCGATGGTGCAGATTGAGCTGTGAACCCACTCAAACAAGTACCCCACTGAGGTTCACTTCCTGTCCAAGAAGCTGGATGAGGCAGTGGCTGAAGCCCATCTGGGCAAGGTGAACATGAAACTGACCAAGCAGACTGAGAAGCAGGCCCAATATCTGGGCATGTCCCGTGATAATCCCTTCAAGCTGGATCACTACCACTACTGAGAGCCAGGCCTGTCCTTCACCTTCCAGCGGTCCTCTTTGCCCAGGCCCCGCCTCTCGTCCCTAAGGGCAAATGGCATCAACTTTGTGATTGGTCCAGCTGTTGTCCTTGCCCAGGCCCCGCCTCTCCTCCCTAAGGGCAAATGGCATCAACTTTGTGATTGGCTTGCCAGTGTTCCCCATCAACTCCCTGGGGTTGGTCACTCAGTTTTCAGCCTGTGCTGCATCCCTCATGCTTTTCCAAGCGTGGCAAGGGAATTGAGAGGACCCTCCTCAAGCCCTGATCATGATGGAGGTACAAGGGAGGCAGCCACAGGGAACCATGAACTCAGTGGTCTTGGAACTGCTCATTAAGTCTGTCCTTCCTTAGCCTGGAAGTTGGTGGTGGAGTGACAAAACCCAAGTATTAATACGTTACCATCTAGGCCTTTATCTGGTCTGTGGACTTATACCCGTGTGCTTGGTTTACAGACTCAGTGGTTCCTCAGCCCGTGACAGATGAGAAGGAGCTATATTGAAGGGCAAGGAGGAACTGTTTGAATTTTCCTGAGAGCCTGGCTTAGTGCTGGGCCTTCTCTTAAACCTCATAACAATGAGGTTGGTACTTTTAGTCCTTGTTTTACAGGGGTTAGAATAGACTGTTAAGGGACAACTGAGAAAAGATAGAGAAGTAACAGCCAGAGGTTGAGAGGGGCCATTAAAATGTAAAAGCAGGCATAGATCTGCCACCACTTTGTAACAAGATGGTTTCTATCACAACCCCAGAGAATAATTTGGCTTATAATGTTTATACAAATGTTTAAAGAAAGCAATAAGGTGGGTAAAAAAAAATCTTAGTGCCAAAACACACACACACACACACACACACACACAAAATCACTGTTGGCCGGGCACAGGGGCTCACACCTGTAATCCCAGCACTTTGGGAGACCTAGGCAGGAGGATCACTTCAGCCAGGAGTTCAAGACCAGCCTGGATAACAAGGTAAAACCCCATCTCTACAAAAAATACAAAAATTAGTTGGGGATAGCGGTGCATGCCTATAGTCCTAGCTACTAGAGAGGCTGAGGTGGGGGGGTCACTTGAGCCTGGGAGATCGAAGCTGCAGTGAGCCATGAACATGCCACTGTACTCCAGCCTGGGCAACAGAGCAAGACCCTGTCTCAAAAAACAACAACAACAACAACAACAAAAACCACAAACAAAAACCACTGTCCTTGCTAGTCCTTTATCCTGTTTTATTTTTCTTCTAACACTTCTAGCACTTCACATACTATATGCATATTTGCTTATTGTATGTCTCCTTGGCTAGAATGTAAGTCAGCTCTGTGTTGAGCAGGAATTTTATTTTATTTTATTTTTTTTTTTTTTTTTAGACGGGGTCTCGCTTTGTCGCCCAGGCTGGAGTGCAGTGGCGCGATCTCGGCTCACTGCAAGCTCCGCCTCCCGGGTTCCCGCCATTCTCCTGCCTCAGCCTCCCGAGTAGCTGGGACTACAGGCGCCGCCACCACGCCCGGCTAGTTTTTTTTGTATTTTTAGTAGAGACGGGGTTTCACTGTGTTAGCCAGGATGGTCTCGATCTCCTGACCTCGTGATCCGCCCGTCTCGGCCTCCCAAAGTGCTGGGATTACAGGCTTGAGCCACCGCGCCCGGCCGAGCAGGAATTTTATATTGTGAATCTAAAACAATGCCTGGCATAGAACATGCATTCAGCAAGTACTTGTTAAATGATTGGAAGACGAACCAGATTTTGGACTACTGCTTATGCTGGATAGCATGTAAATTAAAGCTATGATCAAATACAGGCCATGCCTCTGAACAGCTGATGACCACTTAGATTCTAGGTGCCACAGATACTGCTGCTTGGTTGGTTACAATACACATTTTTTTTCCACTTTTACTCTGAACTATTATTCATTATTGGATGGTGGGTGAGGGGAAAAATACAGAATACATGTCCTAGTCCAGTGCTGTCCATTAGAGCTTTCTTTAATAATGGAAATAGCCTATATCTGCTGGGCCACTAGTGGCTATTGAGCACTTGAAATATGGCTACTTTGACTGAACTGAATTTTTAATTTTACAACTAGCTGTGGTTACTAGTTACTATATTTAGCAGCCATGCTCAACAATCCTATAGGTCTATCTTAATTATTTTTATAGGAATGAAGAGTATTATAATGATTTCTTAATTATATATATTTGGTTTTAATTTCTACGGAGGAAGAGGACAACAAAGTTTTGTGAACTACTGTTCGGATAAGTTTGTAGTTTTTTAAAGAAAAGACTTCACAGAGAACAGGGCAGAGAGTAACAAAATATCTGATTTCCAAAAAATTCAATCAAACTTTGATATGGATTCGGTCAAATCATTGCTAAATGGCCTCCTTAACATTATTATTAAACCGATTTATATAATGTGCTTTTTACTAGTCAAATACGTTGTTTTAAATCTTAATTATTTTTGATTATAAAAGTAATACACATTCAGTGTAACAAGTTCAAATAGTCTCTCAGGCGGATAAAGTAAAATACGGATGTTCACCACACTGTACCTACCAAGATGCCCATACCCCAAAGATGATTGCTGTTAAACATTTAGAGTACCTTTCCTGACTTTGTTGTCTAAGCAGCTTTAAAAATCAATACTTTTGGTTTAAAGTGATAGCTCTGAATCCCCTTTAGGCATAGAGTGTGGGAAATTATATTTCTGCAGCAAACTCAGGCCCTGCAACATCAAGTGTGGATTCACTGGAAATTATTTGAAGTAACACTTAAGAGATCATAGTAGCCAAAAAAAATGTTGGGAAATGAAAAAGGGGTTTTAAAAAATTAATTATTATTATTTTCTTTTCAAAGAGACGGGGTCTTCACTCCGTTACCCAGGATGGAGTTCAGTGGCGGAATCATAGCTCACTGAAGCCTCAAACTCCTGGGCACAACCAATCCTCCTGTCTCAGCCTGTCAAGTAGCTTGGACTACAGGCATGCACCAACCGTGCCCGGCTAATTTTTTAATATTTTGTAGGGATAGGATCTTGCTATGTTGCCCAGGCTGGTCTCAAAACTCCTGACCTCAAGCAATCCATGCACCTCAGCCTCCCATAGTGCTGGGATTACAACTGTGAGCCCCTACACCCAGCCGAAAAAGGTTTTGTGGAGGGAGTATGATCAGGAGAAAAATCATGGAATGTGCTCGAAAGAGATCTAAAGGGCCATGGAAGTTAAAACGTTGAACTCTATAGAACAAAACATGAAGTATGGAAAGATTATTTAAAAAACACTTGGCTTTGGAACAAAATCCAAATTGTTCCCATGATTTCATTCTTTGACATTATGTTCATTTGGTTATCTTAGTCTTTTCTCAGACTTCCTCTTTAACAGAGAATTATCTGAAAGCCCTTGGCTAAGTTAATGCTTATGACTGTGGTCACAAATGGATGGCTTGGATTTTATTTGCTTTGCAGTGTTTGTAAATTTTTTTATGTATACTGTTGTTGTCAACTAACAATCCGTGTGTATATGGATTACATTAGTTGACACACACACACACACACACACACACATATATATATATAAAATATTCCCCAAATTTAAAAAGCAGTTTGGAGATTTTTCCCACGCACAGAAAATCAGAAAATTGGCAACACTCTGCCCCATTTCCTTATGGCAACAATTTAAACAGGCTATGAGCCGTCCACATGGAGACTGGACCTTGAAACAGCAGCTAGTGTTTTGAGCTCTAAGCTAACACTTTGGACTTTCAGTCATGTTTTCTTTCCCCAAACAAACAGAAAAGTTTTATTTCAAAGAGGAAAAGGGTGCAACAGCTGCAACATACATAAAACCTATTTAGTTTTACTTGGGAGTGAGAATCAGGAAACCTGGGCTGTTCTTAACTTAGTTTGGATAAAGAAGGGTAGTTAAGCTGTCCTTATGTCTCTTACCAAGTGGAGAAAATACTGCTGTAGTTCACAGAAATTTTGGGGAGTTTTAGATTCTATGGAAAATGGAAATGCTATTTGTAACTTAGATTTTTTTTTTTTTTTTTTTTTGGAGGAGTCTCGCTTTGTTGCCCAGGCTGGAGTGCAGTGGCATGATCTAACCTACACCTTCCTGGTTCAGTCGATTCACCTGCCTCAGCCTCCTGAGTAGCTGGGATTACAGGTACATGCCACCACGCCCAGCTAATGTTTGTATTTTTAGTAGAGACAAGGTTTCACCATTTTGGCCAAGCTGGTCTCAAACTCCTGACCTCAAGTGATCTGCCCACCTCGGCCTCCCAAAGTGCTGGGATTACAGGCGTGAGCCACCGCACTCAGCCTAATTTTTAAATTTTTTTTTTTGTAGAGATGGGGGTCTCCCTTTGTTGCTCAAGCTGGTCTCTGTCTCTTGGGATCAAGGGATCCTCCTGCCTCAGCCTCCCAAAGTGCTGGGATTACAGGCCTGGGCCACTGAAACTGGCCTTCATTACAAATTCATTGAACACACTTTATTTTATCCTTTTTTAAAAAAAAAATTTATTTCAGTAGTTTTGGGGTAACAGGTTGCATGGAAAAGTTTTTTAGTGGTCATTTCTGAGATTTTGGTGCACCCATCACCCGAGCAGTGTACACTGTACAATGTGGCACACACTTTCACTTAAAAGCGTCTACTAGATCTTGCTGGCCAGATTTCCCATCCCTAAGACACCCGGAGTGTTCCTGAGGCCTTAGTGACTACTGCCTAAAGCTCCACCCAAATCAATTTTATGTTTACAGATAACCGGAGCATCCAATCACCTTTCTCTAAGAGAGTACAAAGATCAGCTCGCGAGAAAGTTCAGACCTCTCTTTTCGTTTCTGTTAGACCGGCCTTCCCCCAACCAGACGGAGTCTTGCTCTGCTGCCCAGGCTGGAGTGCAGCAGCGCAATCTCGGCTCACTGCAACCTCCCCTCCCCGGGTTTAAGCAGTTCTCCTGCCTCAGCCACTGGAGTAGCTGGAATTACAGGCGCGTGCCACCACGCCAAGCTAATTTTTTTGTATTCTTAATAGAGATGGGGGGGTGGGGTTCACCATATTGGCCAGGCTGGTCTCGAACTCCTAACCTCATGATTTGCCCGCCTCGGCCTCCCAAAGTGCTGGGATTACAGGCGTGAGCCACCGTGCCCGGCCTCGACGGGGCCTTTTAAATGACGTTAAAAATTGTACATAAAATATGTTTTAGGATAATACCTGTTTTTCTTTGACCAAAGAAAGGCTTGGCTTCAGAGAATGTTAAGACAGAAATAGAGGGGCGTTAAATCCCCTTTTAAGTTTTTTCTAATTTCCAATCTGAGGAGGAAAATAACGTAGTAAAGGGACGCAAGAGAAACCTCGCTTCTTCCACAAGGCCCAGGATGCGAAGCGAACCTGGGCCGCTTGGCTACCGCCCGGTTGCAACCCGGAAATGCAGGGTGCAGTGCGGGGGGTACGGAACCGGCCGACTGTGTTGATCCGGCTCAGAGAAATCCCGCCCTTGCCGCCACCGCCCACCCAAACGTCCTCCTCGACCCTCCCTCGACCCTCCCTCGCCCCGCCGCTCGGCCCTCACCGAAAGGGGGAGGGCGGTGGAAGAGAGAAGTCAAGGAGCGCACGCGAAGCCCAGCCCCTACCGTGACGTCTGGAGACGCGACGCGTCGCCTCGCAATGCAAATCGGGAAAAGGGGATGAGCTGGGCTGGCTTCCGTCCTGATAGCCAAGGCTAATTCTCCCTCGAGTTCTTGGGAGATGGGCGTTTGGCGAGAAGGCTGGCGTTAGTGAAGCGCGCCGGGCGTCACGGTGAGTGCGGGTCTTGGGCCCTGGCACCTGTCCTCTGGGAAGTCGTCCGCTGTGAACCCCCTCTCCTTCCACCAGCTGCTGGTCACCCGGGAGACAAGCCCTGTCCGCGGAGAGGAGTGGGACAACTCCGAAAGGTAGAACCGGCTTGTGGAGAGGAAGGGCCCAACCTTGAGTCTTTTACGCCACCCATCTAGGATTGCCAAGCGAGTTTCGTGCGGTTTTTCGTTTTTAAAAGGTGGCTTTGACCATTCTTCCGTTCTCTTGGACACTTATACCCGACTTTGACCTCTTTCCTCTTGCTTCCGGTTTTTTGTTTTTGGTGTTTTTTTTATTTTTTTTATTTTACTCTCTGCAATCTGCCTACAATCCCAGGCCTTACTACAGCTCCTAAAACTGTTTCCCAGTTTCTCCTCTTCCCTAGTCACACTTCATTTTAGTGAAGTTAGAGTTTAAAGACCCTATAAGCTTATCAGAGTTAAAACTATGACTGCCTCAAATAGAAGCTTTTTTTTTCCCCCCCCTAAAAAGTGCCTTCCAACCTAGAGTTGTGGGACAAGTTAATTTCGCCGCCACTCCACCTTGGAAATTCTCGGAATCCTTACTTGCAGCGATGTGCATTTATATAGAAAGCTGCAGACCACCCTCCTGGGTTTATTTCTTGCCTCCAGTTCATTCTGTGACCTTGAACAAGTCACTTAATCACTAACAAAATATTTACCTGACACGAAGGTGTTGCAGAGCCTAAGGAATTTAGAATTTAAGAGACCTGAGGGTTTCAGATGAAAGGGATTTGTATCTAAAGGATATTACCTTTTCTGAATCTGCGAAGCATCCTTAGTTTTGTAAATATCTTGCTGCAGCCATTAAAAATGCCAAGTGGTTATTTGTTAAGGAAGTGTTCCTGTTTTAGGCTTGCTCTGCTGCGGCTTTGCCATGTAAGCAGATTTTGCATTTCAGCCGATTCTGTTTAAGATTCGTTGGTGAATGTCATTCATGATGGATTTGGGTAGTTTCTCCTTACAACATATCCCTGGACCATTAAGCATATCTGGAAGGTGATATCGGTTGTGTTATGTCTTTATCATGTTGATATGGCTGCCTTGAAATAGGTATTCCTTTTCTTGTGACACATTGGATGCATCTTTAATATTAGATAGTGAAGACCCTGTAGTAGTAAAAATATATATATATACACACCTGTCATTAATGAAATTTTGCACATAGGCATGTATTTTTTTTAGAAAACAATGTATAAGAAAAACTAACAAAAATGTTTTAAAGGTGACTTTTTTAGCATTTCATTTTTTAATATATTTACTTGGACTTTATTAATCATTATGGGCATTTGTTTATTAATGTGGACGTGGCTGAGCGCAGTGGCTCACGTCTGTAATGCCAGCACTTTCTGAGGCCGAGGAGAGTGGATCACCTGAGGTCAGGAGTTCGAGACCAGCCTGGGCAACATGGCGAAACCTGGTCTCTACTAAAAAACAAAATTAGCTGGGCATGGTGGCACACGCCTGTAATCCCAGCTACTCCAGGGGCTGAGGCAGGAGAATCGCTTGAACCGGGGAGGCAGAGGTTGCAGTGAGCTGAGATTGCACCATTGCACTCCAGCCTGGGTGACAAGAGCAAAACTGCATCTCAAAAAATTAAAATAAAAAGCGTGGACATAATGGAAAATAATCAAAATGACTTTTGAGTAAGACAGTTGGAAAATAAAACCAGTACATTAAATTTTTTTCATAAGTCTAGCATTATACTTTATTATGAACTTTTCTTTTTTTTTTTTTTTTTTGAGACGGAGTCTCGCTCTGCCGCCCAGGCTGGAGTGCAGTGGCCGGATCTCAGCTCACTGCAAGCTCCGCCTCCCGGGTTCACGCCATTCTCCTGCCTCAGCCTCCCGAGTAGCTGGGACTACAGGCGCCTGCCACTGCGCCCGGCTAGTTTTTTGTATTTTTTAGTAGAGACGGGGTTTCACCGTGTTAGCCAGGATGGTCTCGATCTCCTGACCTTGTGATCCGCCCGTCTCGGCCTCCCAAAGTGCTGGGATTACAGGCTTGAGCCACCGCGCCCGGCCTATTATGAACTTTTCTACATGAAAATGCGCTCATATTTACGGAAGTGAAAGGAAAAAAAGTCTTCAAGGATGTGTTGTTAATAAAATTAGAAATAATTAAGGAAACATTTAAAAAATACCTTGTTGTTGTCCCAGTTACCTATTGCTGTGTAACAAATCACTCCAAAACACAGTGGCTTAAAACTATAATTTAGTATCTCTCCTGTTTCTCTGGCCTGCCTGTACTTAGCTAAGTGGTTCTCACCTAGACTTTAATGCGTTTGTATTCAGATAAGCAGCTGAGTTTGGAGTCATCCGAGAGCTCAGCTGGTCTGGACATCCAAAATGGCTAATTCATGTGAAGGCAGTTGATGTTGGCTAGGAGTTCAGCTGGGAATGTCAACTGGAATGCCCACACATAGCCTCTTCACGTGACTTGAACTTCTGACGTGAACAGTATGGTGGTTAGGTTCCAAGAATACATGTTTGAGGAGACAGGAAGTAGAAGCTGCGTGTCTCCCAAAAAGCCTGAACCCAGAAATAGGCACAACATTATTTCCAACATACTCTGTTGGTTAGAGCAGTCAGACCAGTATCCAACCCTCACTTTTGAAGGGAAAAATGTCAAAGAATTTGTGGCCATGCTTTGTCTACTGTAATTTTGATGACAAAGTTGTATTGGACTCTTGTTTGCATTTATATAGCAGATGAATAATAAGGTATGCTTCCAATTTCCAATTTCTTTTCTTTTTTTTTTTTTTTTTTGAGATGGAGTCTTGCTCTGTCGCCAGGCTGGAGTGCAGTGGTACGATCTCGGCTTTTTGCAACCTCTGCCTCCCGGGTTTATGCCATTCTCTTGCCTCAGCCTCCCGAGTAGCATGTCGCCACGCCCAGCTAATTTTTGTATTTTTAGTAGAGATGGAGTTTCACCATGTTGGCCAGGATGGTCTCGATCTCTTGACCTTGTGATCCACCCGCCTCAGCCTCCCAAAGTGCTGGGATTACAGGCGTGAGCCACCGCGCCCAACCCATTTCCAATTTCTTTAACCATAATGCATTATGTTTTAATGGCATGTTACAGTTTTCAAAACATGTTTTTGTATATTTTTTCACTTGATACCTATGGTCACCCTATAGAAGCAGACAAATCATTCCTGTTTCATTTTGCAGATGAAAGTAAACTGAAGAGCAGTGGTGGTCATGTTGGGAGTGATTTATGGAATTTGTTGAAAGTCATATGATTAATAAATGGAAAGTAAGACCTGCAGCAGTTCCATAATATTAAATTTACTAGTACTGAATGATGAAATATTATATTAAACTTATTTAGAATTCTACATTTATAGCCATACTAATTTTTTTTTTTTTTTTTTTTGGAGACGGAGTCTTGCTCTGTCTCCCAAGCTGGAGTGCAGTGATGTGTTCTCGGCTCACTGCAGTGTCCGCCTCGTGGGTTCAAGCAATTCTGCTTCAGCGTCCCAAGTAGCTGGGACCATAGGCACCCACCACCACGCCCGGCTAATTTTTGTATTTTAGTAGAGATAGGGTTTTGCCATGTTGGCCAGGCTGGTCTTGAATTCCTGACCTCAGGTGATCTGCCCACCTCAGGTGATCAGCCTCCCAAAGTTCTGGGATTAAAGCCGTGAGCCATCGCATGTAGCCCTTCGTTTTTTTTTTTAATTGAGACAAGGTCTTGCTCTGTCACCCAGGCTGAAGTGCAGTGGCATGATCTTGGCTCACTGTAACCTCTGCTTCCTGGGCTCAAGTGATCCTCCCGCCTCAGCCTCCCAAGTAGCTAGGACTGCAGGCACACGTCACCACACCTGACTAATACCATACTAATTCAAGTAAAACAGTTCTCATGTATAGTGAATATGGCTTAACTAAGCCTTGTCTCTTTTGACTAACACATTACAATTTCGTTTTTTGTTTGTTTGTTTTTGAGACGGAGTCTTGCTCTGTCGCCCAGGCTGGATGCAGTGGCACAATCTTGTCTGACTGCACCCTCCGTCTCACGGGTTCAAGCAATTCTCCTGCCTCAGCCTCCCAAGTAGCTGGGACCATAGGCACACGCCGCCATGCCTGGCTAATTTTTTTTGTTTTAGTAGAGATGGGGTTTCACTGTGTTGCCCAGGCTGTTCGTGAACTCCTGAGCTCAGGCAATCCACCTACCTCGGCCTCCCAAAGTGCTAGGATTACAGGTATTAGCCACCGCGCCCAGCCTACAATTTAGTTTTTAGTAATACAGCAGTCTTCCCCTTATCTGCAGGGGATATGTTTCAAGACCTCTAGTGAATGCCTGAAACCACAGATAGTACTGAACCCTATATATACTATGTTTTCCCTATAAATACATTTTTATGGTAAAGTTTAACTTATAAATTAGAAGCAAGAGATTAACAACAATAACTAATAATAAAATAGAATAATTACAATATAGTGTAATAAAAGTTATGCCCTGTGGCCATAACTTGTGCAGCTTGAGGTGTGACAGCAAAACCAACACAAATTTTCTTTTTCCTTCTTCACAGTTTTGCAGAAAAAAAGATCTTTCCGTACATCTTAGCAACGTCAGCATGAGTTTTTTTTTTTCTCTTACTGAGTTGAGAACTTTCACCTTTTCGCTTAAAGAAAGCAGTTTACAGCTTCTCTTTGGCATATGTGAATCTGTGCTCTTACACTTTGGAGCCATTATTAAGTAAAATGAGGGTTACTTGAACACAAGCGCTGTAATACTGCTATAGTCAGTCTGGTAACTGAGACAGCCACTTAGTGATTAACAGGCAGGTAGCATCTACAGTGTGGATACATGACAAAGGGATGATTCATGTCATAGGCTGGGCGAAGTGAGGTGGTGCACAATTTAAAACTTATGAATTGTTTATTTCTGGAATTTTTTATTTAATATTCTTGGACTGTGGTTGACTGCAAGTAGTGGAAACCATGGAAAGTGAAACCGTGGATAAAGGGGGACTACTGCACTGAATTCTGAAACACCAATAATCATGTGAACCCACATGTCTTTTTAATAGTGTGAAATGAAATAATTACACATTATAATACCAATTTCAAAACAAAAAAAGTTGTGGGCATAAGAATCCTGGAGGTGTTATTTTAATTTCTCAGTTACAGAATTTTAAAAATGAAAATGATTTTTTGGTAGGTTGAATGATTTAAGATGCTGATTTCAGCTGGAAACAAATTGTTGCCTTCGTATTATTTTGTTGCTTCTAGCAACATGTTTATATTCATTCTTATATTGATGATTTCCAGTCTTTTTTTTTTTTTTTCCTTTTTTTTTTTTTTCCTTTTTTTTTTTTTGAGACGGAGTCTCGCTCTGTCGCCCAGGCTGGAGTGCAGTGGCGCGATCTCGGCTCACTGCAAGCTCCGCCTCCCGGGCTTACGCCATTCTCCTGCCTCAGCCTCCCGAGTAGCTGGGACCACAGGCACCCGCCACCTCGCCCGGCTAGTTTTTTGTGTTTTTTAGTAGAGACGGGGTTTCACCGTGTTCGCCAGGATGGTCTTGATCTCCTGACCTCGTGATCCGCCCGTCTCGGCCTCCCAAAGTGCTGGGATTACAGGCTTGAGCCACCGCGCCCGGCCGATGATTTCCAGTCTTGACTGCATATTAGAATTCATTTGGGAAGGTTTTTAAAAATACCTATATGGGCGAGGCAAGGTCAGCTCATGCCTGTAATCCCAGCACTTTGGGAGACCGAGGCAGGAGGATCCCTTGAGCCCAAGAACTTGAGACTAGCCTGGACAACATAGTGAGACTCTGTCTTTATTTTGTTTAATATATAAATAAGAAAATAAATAAATACCTGTGTGTATATCTCAAATCCCTAAAGATTCTGATTTAATTATTTAGGAGTGGAATCTGAGCATCAATTTTTTTGTTAAATTCTCTAGGTAACTGATTCTAACATACAGCTGGGATTGAGAACTATGTTTTTGGTACATGTTGAGTGTGATCTGGCTCCCTACTTAACAATTTTGCATCAGTTAAAAAAATTAAGCAATGAGGGAGAAGACAAAATAAATGAATTAAAGTTATAAATGTACATATCTATTCTGGAAAACAGTTACCCTTTTTTTAGTTTCTGGTAATGGTCCTTAATAAAATGAACAGACATTGGCCTGGTTTGCTAAGTGCCTATATCACAGCACTAAACCATACTTTACTTTGTTACTATTATGTACTTGTCTTTCATTTTAAGAGGCAGAAACTTTATTAAGAGGTGTATTTTTTTTAGTATCCCCTGTATCACAACACTGCACCTTGTGTATAGTAGGTTTCTATTGTTTACCTAACTGAAGCCAGTTTAGACAGTCACTCTTTACAACTAGGGCTAGTTTAGCTCCTTGGGAGACTGAGAAAAGAGAATTGCTTGAACCTGGGAGGCAGAGGTTGTGCTGAGCTGAGATCATGCCACTGTACTCCGGCCTGGACGGCAGAGTGAGAGTTCATCTCAAAAAAAAAAAAAGAACTAGGGCTAGTTTATTCTTTTATTCTCATGGCATTCTAAGAACTTTGTAAAGGTTTCTTGAAATACTCTGTTCTCTCTTTCTTTGGTTTTCATGTTATACTTTCCTGGTTTTCCATCATTCTAATGACTCCTGCTTCCTTTTCTGATCGATTCCTCCTTTAGACTCCCCCTATTCTGGGCCCTTTAAGTTAACTTTTCAACTGTAAAGAAACAAGAGCTCATTTCCTTAGTGGTTCATCCTCCTGATTTTAGTTACTAGTGTAAGTAATGTCTGTGTTTTAAAAACTATTATAGAAGATTAAAAATGTACATAAAACTGAAGAAAATATGATTATTTTATTTTTGAGACAGGGTCTCCCTCTATTGCTCAGGCTGGAGCGCAGTGGTGTAATCATGATTCATTGCAAGCTCAACCTCCCAGGCTCAAGCAACCCTCCTGCCTCAGCCTTCCGAGAAGCTGGTACCACAGGCGCATGCCACCGTGCCCCACTAATTTTTTTTTTTTTTTGTAGTGATGAGGTCTCACTGTGTTGCCCAGCAGTTCACCAAATCCTAGATAACATATAATTTTGGTGTCAATACTTAACTTCCAAAACAATAGGGATTATCAAAATCAACATTGATGCCTTATTAGTTGATAAACAGATTTAATATCTGTCTGCTCTCACATAGAACTGATTTATAGTTAATATTTACATTTTTAGATGTTCCTTTAGCATACACTCAACATTTTCCACATTGAATTACCTACTTTGCTGTAAACCACATGGTTCTTACTGGGGGTAATTTTGCCTTCCAGGACACATTTAGCAATGACTGTAGACAGTTTTGGTTGTTACAACTGGAAGGGAAGGATGATAGTAAACTGGCATCTAGTGGGTAGAGGCTAGGGATGCTGCTAAACGTCCTCCAGTGCACACGGCACAGAGCAGCCTCTTACAACAAATGTTTATCTGGTCCAAAATGTGAGTGATGGCAAGGTCAAGAAATGCTGCTGTAAACTGATCAGTTTTAAACTGCAGTATTCATTTTTTTGTTAATAGCACTACTGCTCTTAATATTTTGCAGGGTATTTGTGTGTGTGTGTGTGTGTGTGTGTGTGTGAGTGAGTGTGAGCAAGAGAAAATACTGTTTCAATCAACCAGTTACCAAAGCATGTTTCCACCATTTTGTGTTCTTTTCTGCAGTGACCTTCTAGTTACTCTTTTCCATAGTATCATTCCCTTGTTCTCATCTCCTTTCAATCTTACTTACATATCCCTAATTTGACCATCTTGAGATACTATTTCTCCCATCAAGAACTGGCTTTTATTGCCTGCTGAATCAAATATAAAGAATTCTAGATGGCTTCAAAATTTTCCAGAATGTGACTCCATAATTTAGTTATTCTTGTTAGTCAACATTTATTTTTGTTTCTTTTAGTTAAATTCAGCTGACAGGGAGAAGCATTTATTAAAGTGGTGACTATGTGAGGACTACGGAGATAGGTGCCAGGGATTCAAAGACATGTCAACATTTTCCCCCTATCCAGTTGATTATTTCCCAATAACGTCTGTAATATTCCTTATTATTCTTATTTTTATTTATTTATTTATTTTCGAGATGGAGTTTCGCTCTTGTTGCCCAGGCTGCAGTGCAGTGGCGTGATCTTGGCTCACTGCAACCTCCATCCCCACCCCGGGTTCAAGAGATTCTCCTGCCTCAGCCTCCTGAGTAGGTGGAATTACAGGCGTGCACCACCACGCCCAGCTAATTTTGTATTTTTAGTAGAGACGGGGTGTCTCCATATTGGTCAGGCTGGTCTCGGACTGCTGACCTCAAGTGATCTGCCCGCCTCAGCCTCCCAAAGTGCTGGGATTACAGGTGTGAGCCACTGCACCCAGCCAGATGTCCTCCTTTCTTACCCTGTTCTTAGCTAAATTCTATCCTCAAGGCCAGTTTCACTCTGCCTCATCACATCATCACGAGCACTGCATGTGTATGAGGATTTTAAAGCCTTATAGTAATTGTCTGTTGGTCCCATTACTATATTTAAGGAATGATGTAGATCCCAAACATTATAAGATTCACATGAAGAAACAAATTCCAAGAACTGGGACCATAAAGGATGGAAGAGATGGAACTTAAGTTTGTTTCTTTTGTAGCTGGGACTTCAGGTGTGCCCCACTATGCCCAGCTAATTTTTAATTTTTTGTAAAATTTTTTGTCTCACTTTATTGGCCACCCACCATCTCTCCCTATCTCTGCCCTTTAGGCAGCAGCAATACTCAACATAAATATCTGTTCTTGAACTCCTGGGCTCAAGCAGTCCTCCCACCTCGGCCTCCCAGAGTGTTGGGATTATAGCTGTGAGGCACCACGCCCAGTCAGTGCACTGCTTTTTGCATGGAAAAAGTCTTGCTACTACTGTAAAAAGGTCAGTGTGCTTAACTGATCTACATTCTGTCACAAACTTCTTATTTTATCACAAACTGATAACAAACAGTTCCCTAATCAGCACTGGTCATTGGACCATACTTGGAGTTACATTGCAGTAGTGTGAGACTTCCATACTTATATTTTAAAATTGTCACCTATATTAAGAAATACATTTTACATTTTCATCCAGTGTTACATCATATACACATGTACATAACTGAAACAATTTTATGAAACAGTACCTAACCTTACTATGTGTGACATAGTCTGATGTTTACTATTTTTTTTAATGCTGATCATGACCTTCTAATGGATTTTAAAAACACTGCCCTCAAGCATTTAGCGTAGTGGTAGAGACATAGTAGTTGCTCAGAAAATACCATACATTTTAGCAGTGATTAAATCTTGAGAGGGTTGAGCCTTCTTAATACTTGAGGATTACTTTAAAATGTTATTTCATTGGCCAGGCGCGATGGCTCACGCCTGTAATTCCAGCACTTTGGGAGGCCAAGGAGAGTGGATCACCTGAGGTCAGGAGTTCGAGACCAGCCCGGCCAACATGGAGAAACCCCGTCTCTACTAAAATACAAAAATCAGCCAGGCATGGTGGCAGGGTGCCTGTAATCCCAGTTACTCGGGAGGCTGAGGCAGGAGAATTGCTTGAATCTGGGAGGTGGAGGTTGCAGTGAGCCAAGTTCATGCCACTGCACTCCAGCTTGGGCGACAGAGTGAGACTCCGTCTCAAAAAAAAAAAAAAAGTTATTTAATCAATACTTAGTTGTTTGTGGCACATTACATAGAATGAGTGTAGAGTGGATTATGAGATTTAAGACAGCAAGAAGATACTTACGTTGAGTATTGTTGCTGCCTAAGGGCAGAAATAGGGAGAGATGGTGGGTGGCCAACAAAGACAACTTTTGCTTTCCTTTCGATGTTGCCAGAGACCTTGGGAGTTGCTGGTGTGAAGCCCTGCTTAAAATCAGGACCAGTTTGAATGACTGCAAACCTCAATTTTCACTTTTTACCTTTTAGTCTTCACTTTGTGGTTCCAGTCATCTAATCCCTACTCTTTCTCTTAGAAAGGAGCAGAAGGATGTCAGAGAAAGAACATTTTCTCTTTATTAACTCATTTTCAACACTTGGGTTTCACTTTTGGAGCACTGCTGTTTGACTAAGGCTGAAGTTCTTTATCTTTGTCAGGTTTACACGTCTTAAGAATTTTTATTTTTTGTTGTTTATTTTTTGCATGTTAATTTTTCTTACATATACATATTTTTTTTTTCACTTGCAATCCTTTTTGAAGCATACTTTTTTTTTTTTTTTAAGACAGAGTCTTGCTCTGTCGCCCATGTTGGAATGTAATGGTGCGATCTTGGCTCACTGCAACCTCCACTTCCCGGGTTCAAGCGATTCTCCTGCCTCAGCCTCCTGAATAGCTGGGATTACAGGTGTGCACCACCACACCTGGGTAATTTTTGTATTTTTAGTAGAGATGAGGTTTCACCATGTTGGCCAGGCTGGTCTTGAACTCCTGACCTCAAGCGATCCACCTGCCTCGGCCTCCCAAAGTGCTGGGATTACAGGCGTGAGCCACCGTACCCAGCTACGTAAGATAATTTTAATGCATTGTATGTTATAGTTTGTCCTAGATCTAAACAAATAAATTCTGCAAATTATTTGACTTCTGTAGTTAATGCACATTTCTGTGTAAGTATCAATGGGTTTGCTGTTGCTGCTGCTCTTTTATTTTTTTTTAAACGATTGCAGCCAAAATAAGGAAATTGAGTTCATTCAGTCATTCTAGTCTAATATATTTTATGTCTGTCTATAGATTAATGGCAAAATGCAGCAGAATGACTTATCAAAAATGTAACATGTTAAATTCACATAGATTTAGGTTGGATACACAGCCTTCTGTATCCGTGAATTCTAACAATGGCAGATTGGAAATATTTTTTAAAAATAATTGCATCTGTACTGAACCATGTACAGAGTTTTTTCTTGTCATTATTCCCTAACCAATACAATATAACTGTTTATATAACATTTACATTGTATTAGGTATTATAAGTAATCTTGAGATGATTTAAAGTAAGGTTATATGCAAATCTTATACCATTTTATATCAGGGATTTGAGCATCTGCAGATTTTTGGTACTTGTGGGAAAAGTCCTGGAACCACTCGCCTACAGATACTGAGGAATTACTTATATGTTTCGCTTTCTCACTTGATTAGGGGAAAATACCCTTTACCTTCTGTTTGACTTCTGCAGAAATGTGTGTGACTGTAGAGGCTCAAATAGCATATTAAAACAATGCTGAAAATATTTTTAACACTAGGCATCATTAAGTGACTGTATAACTTACATGATTTTGTTAATAAAAATAGAAACAACTATGGGTTTTTAATGGACTTTAGACATTATCAGAGAAGATTGTTACTTATTTGAACTCTTTCCAAAAATCAAATGGAAGATTTGGGACAGAAAAGGAAGCTTTTAAAAAGTACAGTCTTTCTCCTAGAAACCCTTGCCAAAATCTTTGGTGACATCGTAATCTTATCCCTGTACTTTCCCTCCTTGTGTCTAATCATTTGCCAAGTCCTGTCATTCTACCTTTGCAGTGTCTCTTGTATCTGCTTCCTCTATTCCATCTCTACTGCCCTAGTTCTAACCTTCATCATCTTTCCCTAGGATCATTATAATAGATAACTAGTCTTTTCCCTATCTAGTTTGTCACCGCCTAACTTTATACTCTTCTTAGTTTCAATCACTTACCTCCCTACTTCAGAGCCCTGCTATCTTTAGAAAACAAAGTAAATGCTTTAGTAACATTCAAGCCTTCCGTTACCTATTCCAAGTCTATTTTTTTTTCCCCACTGCCTTGTTGATCCTTGTTCATTCTGTGTAGTGGCTGATTCCTAAAGATGTTCTTTACTTTCTTTTCTTCATCCTGCTCTTCATCTCTTTGAAAAAGCTTCCCCCACCAAGACTCACATCAAATATTGTCTCTTTGATGATGACTTCCAAGATCCTTCTAGTCATACTTAATCTTCTCTCTTGATTTTTCTTATACTGTAATATTTGTAACTCTATAGTTTGATATACTATGTTGTATTACTACTGCTTACAACTTTCTCTTCCACGTTAGTTTTTTAAACTTTGTTGGGTTTTTTGTTTTGTTTTTGAGACGGAGTCTCACTCTGTTGCTCAGGCTGGAGTGCAGTGGCGCAATCTTGGCTCACTGCAACCTCCACCTCCCAGGTTCAAGTTGAATCTTCTACTTCAGCCTCTCAGATAGCTGGGATTATAGGTGCCTGACACCATGCCCAGCTAATTTTTTGTTGTTGTATTTTGTTTTTTGAGAGAGTCTTGTTCTGTCACCCAGGCTGCAGTGCAGGGGTATGATCTCAGCTCACTGCAACCTCCACCCACCAGGTTCAGGTGATTCTCCTGCCTTAGCCTCCCGAGTAGCTGTGATTACAGGCATGCACTACCATGCCTGGCTAATTTTTGTATTTTTAGTAGAGATAGGGTTTCACCATGTTGGCCAGGCTGGACTTGAACTCCTGACCTCAAGTGATCTGTCTGCCTTGGCCTCCCAAAGTGCTGGGATTACAGGCGTGAGCCACCATGCCTGGCCCCAATGTTCCAAGTCTTTTTTTTTTAATCAATATGTTTTTTTAAATGTATATTTTTTGTTAGTTGCTTGTTTAACCCATAACTTCCTAACTTTTACATCTCTCTGGGTACTCTCTTCATATTTATGTATGTTGCATTGCTTTACTCATGTTTGCATTGTTATGCTTATTTTATTTCTTTCTTTAAAACTTTAAGTACATTACATATATTCTTTTATATGTTATAGAGCATGATACTAAAATGATCACCTGTGCACATACTACCCAGTTTGAGAAATAGAACCTTGCTGTACCCCTGAAGCTCCTTATATGTGTCTCCCTGATTACAACTCTCCCTCTCCCAAGAAATATAACGTGTTTATCATTTTCTGTCTGTCTTTATAGTTTTACCTCGTTTATATCATTAAGCAATATATTGTTCAATTCAGTTTGATTTTTAAACTTTATATAGAGTATCATATTACACATATTCTTGGTTTTTCATTCAACATTGTGGGGAATGGGCAGGAGATAATGAGGTGGTAAGGCGGGGAGGGTATGTTTTCTGGTTAAACTATTTTTTCTTGGAGAATCAGAGACCATACCTTGTATACCCCTTTAATACCTCTCTTTAACATGAGGCCTACTGTTGCAAGTTAAGTCTCCTGATGATTTACACTGACATTGAAACAATGCTGTTGTCTCTATAAGTATGAGGAAACCCAGGGGAACCCTGTCATACTCTTTCCTTAATGGATGCTCTTTGCAGGTTTGATGAATTGTTGATGAATTAGATACCTCGCTAGAAGGACGTATTTGATATCAGTTGACCCATTTGGATGTGACAGTGTGGTCCAGAGACCTTTTCTCCCCTATCACTACAGCTTTAGACACAGGACCCAGGGTGGATGGTAAAGTATAGAAAATGTTTGTATATTAGATCATTGTTTCTAAATGCATAGATCTGAAAGTACAAATTAAAGTGTTTGGTTCAACATGTGTTTATAGATACCTGGAGCAAGTATAGATAGAAAAAAAGTGAAAATGATAAAAATGCAATATTCAGAGAACAAAATGGTTTGGTGACTAAGACAGTGGATTCATGTGCACAGGGTTAAAAGGGATGAGTACCAATGAATCACAAAGTATTAATATTTAATATAAAATGTTACTAGAATTAAAGCAAATTGGGATGCTTTTGGAATTTCCATAAGTGAGCAGAGGCCTCCCCATCCCCTGCTCCAAGTTGTACCTTACTTAGCTTTTTACAATTAGATGTTCATTGATATCCATTTGTTTAATAATAGTGAACGGATAGAATGAAGATTATTAAGAGAGTGGAAAGAAGTAGCCAGACATGGTGGCTCACACCTATAACCCCAGCACTTTGGGAGGCCAAGGCAGATCACTTAAGGCCAGGAATTTGAGACCAGCCTGGCCAATATGATGAAACTGCATATCTACTGAAAACACAAAAACCAGCTGGGGCATGGTGGTGAACACCTGGAATTCCAGCTACTCAGGAGGCTTAGGTAGGAGGATTGCTTGAACTCGGGAGGTGGATGTTACAGTAAGCCGAGATCGTGCCATTGCACTCCAGCCAGGGTGACAAGAGTGAGACCCTATCTCAAAAAAAAAAAAAAAAAAGAGGAAGAAATCACTTAAAAAAATAAATAAACGGGTATCGTCAATGAGCAAAGAGAAATGTTTCTAGATAAAAATTCCATCTACTTATAATCTATACATTAATGCTATTTTAACAGAAGAAACATGTAAAAACTTTTATTATTCTTACCGCTAGTTCCTTTGACAGGTAAGATTCCCAACTCTTAAAGCAAAATGATACAAAAAGTAATTCATTTGGTTAATTAAAATTTGAAAAAAATTATTAAATTGTTCACTCGTGTTCTGCGTATCTTAAACTCCTGAACTAGATATTGTAAATAATTTAAAATTAACCCTGTTAGCAAAGGATACGGTTTAGGAGTTTTATTTTTTTAAACTATTTTTTAAAAATATTGTTAATGAGGAAAATTAGTATAATTATTTGTATTTCTTTCAGAAAAGAACTACTTTTAAGGAAATAGAGCATCCATTGTGAAAGGGGAAAAGTAAAGATAATTCATCATGCCTGCTGTGGCTTCAGTTCCTAAAGAACTCTACCTCAGTTCTTCACTAAAAGACCTCAATAAGAAGACGGAAGTTAAACCAGAGAAAATAAGCACTAAGAGGTATGATGTATCCTTTGCTAGTTTGATTGAATCAAATATTATTAATTTTTAGTTCATTTCCATATTAAAGTTAGATGAATGTTAATTTAAAGTTTATTTGAAAATAACACCATCACACGAATAAAATAAGACTTCCTTAGAGAAGGTCTTAATGTAATTGTAGCACAATACATATATATTCTGCTCATATGCATATTATCTACTCTCCAGACAGATCATACAGATATGACCTCTAGGTCATAAAGTTTAAGAGGCTAAGATTATGAAGCTTCTAAAAAAAAAATATTCAGCCACAAGTCATTGTCTTTTCATAACGCGATATAAAAATAATTCCTTTTTGGCCGGGTATGGTGGCTCAGGCCTGTAATCCCAGCACTTTGGGAGGCCAAGGTAGGCAGATCACCTGAGGTCAGGAGTTCCAGACCAGCCTGGCTAACATGGTGAAACCCCATTTCTACTAAAAATACAAAAAATTAGCCAGGCATGGTGGCACACGCCTGTAATCCCAGCAACTTGGCAGACTGAGGCAAGAGAATCGCTTGAACCCGGGAGGCGGAGGTTGCAGTGAGCTGAGATTGTGCCATCGCACTCCAGCTTGGGCAGTAAGAGTGAAACTCTGTCTCAAAAATAATCATAAATAATAATTTCTTTCTTTCTTTCTTTTTTTTTTTTTGAGACATGGTCTGCTGTCTTGTGCAGGCAGAGGAGTGCAGTGGCATGCTCATTGCTCATTGCTGCCTCGACTTCCTGGGCTTGAGTGATCCTCCTGGCTCAGCCTCCCAAGTAGCTAGGACCACATGCTTGTGCCCCAATGCCCAGATAATTTTTAAATTTCTTACAGAGATGGGGTCTCACCATGTTGCCCTGGCTGGTCTTGAATTCATGGCCTCAAGTGATCCTCCATGCCTTGGCCTCCCAAAGTGCTAGGATTGTAGGCGTGAGTCTCTGCACCTGGCCAGAGAATGATAGAAACTTTAAAGAAAGTCAGAACGGAAAATGCCAGAATGAACTGAATTTTGAAACGTTACTAAAGACAAAATGGACGTTTAAAAAAGAGCTTTTGGGCTGGGCACGGTGGCTCACGCCTGTAATCCCAGCACTTTGGGAGGCTGAGGTGGGCAGATCACAAGGTCAGGAGATCAAGACCATCCTGGCTAACACAGTGAAACCTCGTATCTACTAAAAATAAAATTTTAAAAAATTAGCCGGGCGTGGTGGCGGGTACCTGTAGTCCCAGCTACTCGGGAGGCTGAGGCAGGAGAATGGTGTGAACTCAGGAGGCGGAGCTTGCAGTGAGCTGAGATCATGCCACTGCACTCCAGCCTGGGTGACAGAGTGAGACTCCATCTCAAAAAATAATAACAATAAAAAAATAACTTTTGGCTGGGAACCATGGCTTACACCTCTAATCCCAGCACTTTGGGAGACCGAGGCAGGTGAATCACCTGAAGTCAGGAGTTTGAAACCAGTCTGGCCAACATGGTGAAACCACATCTTTACTAAAAATATAAAATTAGCCAGGCATGTGATTAGCTGTAATCACAGCTACTTGGAAGGCTGAGGCAAGAGAATCACTTGAACCTGGGAGGTGGAGGTTGCAGTGAGCTGAAGTTGCACCATTGCATTCCAGCCTGGGCAGCAGAGTAAGATTCTATTTCAAAAAAATATATATATATCTTTTGAGGCCGGGCATAGTGGTTCACGCCTGTAATCCTAGCACTTTGGGAGTCCAAGGTGGGCGGATCACCTGAGGTCAGGAGTTCGATACCAGCCTGGGCAACATGTGAAACCACATCTCTACTAAAAATACAAAAATTAACTTGGCATGGTGGCATGGGCCTGTAATCCCAGCTAGTAGGAGGCTGAGGGATCCCTGAGCCCTGGAAGCGGAGGTTGCAGTGAGTTGAGATTGCACCATTGCACTCCAGCCTGGGCGACAGAGTGAGACTCTGCCTCAAAATAAAATAAAATTAAATTAAAATAAAAAGATCTTTTGAAGGGCAGAAAGAGTAAGAGAGGGATTGGGCTATTTATCTTGCTAAGTTGGTAATGTTGATGGGGTAACAGAAAACAACTCTATTTAACTCCTGTTGAGTGATTTTCAAATGGGAAACAATGGGAAAGGTAAAGCCACCTTTAGATAGGACAATCCTTAAGGTCAGGCCTAAGACAGATGATTCCTTTCTAGCAATGTCTGGTTTACCTCTAGCACTACCCTTATCCCAAAGGAAGTGGTCTATATAAGTTGGTTGTATCCAAACTTGCATCTAACTTTTATCAGTTCTGAAGTAGTGGAACCTAAATCATGAAATCTGCTTTATCAAGATCAGCGGTCCCCAACCTTTTTGGCACCAGAGACTGGTTTTGTGGAAGACAATTTTTCAATGTACCAGGGTTAGGGAGGATGGTTTTGGGATGAGTCAGGTGCACTAGATTTATTGTGCACTTTATGTCTATTATTATTACACTGTAATGTATAATGAAATAATTATACAGCTCACCATAATGTTGAATCAGTGATATCCCTGAGCTTGTTTTCTTGCAACTGGACCATCACATCTGGGGTGATGGGAGACAGTGACAGATCATCAGGCCTTAGATTCTCATAAAGAATGCACAACCTTGGCCGGGCATGGTGGCTCACGCTTGTAATCCCAGTACTTTGGGAGGCCGAGATGGGAGGATCACTTGAGGTGAGGAGTTCGAGACCAGCCTCACGAGCATGGTGAAACCTATGTCTCTACTGAAACTACAAAAATTAGCCGGGCATGGTGGTACATGCCTATAATCCCAGCTACTTGGGAGGCTGAGGCAGGAGCATCACTTGAATCTGGGAGGCAGAGGTTGCAGTGAGCAGAGATCGCACCATTGTACTTCAGCCTGGGCAACAAGAGCTAGTCCCCATCTCAAAAAAAAAAAAAAAAAAGAAAGAAAAAAGAGTGCACAACCTAGATCCCTCACATGTGCAGTTTACAACAGGGTTTGTGTTCCTATGAGAATCTAATGCCGCCACTGATCTGACAGGAGGCGGAGCTCAGGTGGCAATGCGAGCAATGGGGAGGGGCTGTAAATACAGATGACACTTTGCTGGCTAGCCCACCACTCATCTTCTGCTGTGTGTCCTGGTTCCTAACAGGCCATGAACCAGTACCAACCTGTGGCCCTGAGGTTGGGGACCCCTGATAAAGATTATCTGTGGACTTTGTATATGACCTGTATTTTTTTCCCAGATGTCAAGTACTTTAATTATTTTTTTTCTCTAATTTCAAGTTATGTGCACAGTGCCCTGAAGATCTTTAAGACAGCAGAAGAATGCAGATTAGATCGTGATGAGGAAAGGGCCTATGTGCTATATATGAAATACGTGACTGTTTATAATCTTATCAAAAAAAGACCTGATTTCAAGCAACAGCAGGTACCTTTTATTTTTGCATTGTTATTTCCTAAGTTATTTTGCATAATGGAGCTCTTGATTTTTTCCTAAAAATTTTAAGTAATAATGAAATTTAGCTCAAATTATATGCAGCTTCATCTCTCTCATGTAGATAGAAAAAGGAAACTAAAGATACAGTGTTATTATTTACAAATGTGTGTAATGTGTGAACTCGTGCATATTCTTGGATTTGCCATGGATTAGTACAAGTTTATAGCAACATACAGATTCATAATTTTTTTCTGAGGTAATTAATCATTGCTAGGTCAAGTAGAAGAATTGAGTTTGCTCATTAAGTAAGAAAATATGGCTGTTTTTTAAATAGTAGTTTTATTGTACTTTCTTAAGATTCAAGGTTTAGTCTCTTGTTTTTATGTGACAGCTTTTTATATTTATATATGACCGACATTGTAGCCATATTAAAAATCTCAGTTTGCAAAATTGATACGGATCACTCCCTAAATCTTTTTTTCTTTTTCTTTTGAGATGGAGTTTCACTCTTGTTGTCCAGGCTGGAATGCAATAGCGTGATCTCGGCTCACTACAAACTCTGCCTCCTGGGTTCAAATGATTCTCCTGCCTCAGCCTCCCGAGTAACCGGGATTATAGGCATGTGCCACCATGCCTGGGTAATTTTGTATTTTTGGTAGAGATGGGGTTTCTCCATGTTGGCCAGGCTGGTCTCGAACTCCCGACCTCAGGTGATCTGCCTGCCTCAGCCTCCCAAAGTGCTGGGATTAGAGGCATGAGCCACTGCGTCCAGCCCACTCCCCAAATCTTTAAACTTCTTTTTGCTTTTAATCCTATGAACAGGTGCTTGTCTTCCATTTGGCTGAAACCATGGATAGGGAGGGCAGGGGCAATATAAATGAAGAGAAAAAACTGATGACTAGGATAAGTGTTGATAGAGAAAATAGATATATTTCATTTGTATTAGAAACTAGCAAAAGAATACTGGGCGTGGTGGTTCACACCTGTAATCCCAGTACTTGGGAGGCCAAGGTAGGTGGATCACCTGAGATCAGGAGTTCGAGACCAGCCTGGCCAACATGGTGAAACTCTATCTCTACTATAAATAAAAAAACTAGCTGGGTGTAGTGGTGGGCGCCTGTAATCCAAGCTATTTGGGAGGCCGAGACAGGAAAACCACTTGAACCTGGCAGGCAGAGGTTGCAGTGAGCCAAGATCGTACCACGGCACTCCAGCCTTGGGATAGAGAGAGACTCCATCTCAAAAAACAAACAAACAAACAAAAAACAAACTAGCAAAAGAAGAATGTGAAGAATGTAGAGGCTCATTAAACAAATGTGAAGGATGTTGTGTTGCTGGGTTTACCTTTACTTAGAAACAATCTTACTGCCTGTCAGTAGTAACAAAATACTGCCTGTAGATTTTTTACTTGGTAGAGAAGCCACTCTCAATTAATAATAATATTTTATTTTGTTCTTTGGTTGTAGAAATTGGCTTGTATTATTTAAATTGACTTATTGAAATAACAAAATTTCTTTTTTTCTTTGATCTTTTTTTTTTTTTTTTTTTTTTAAATTTACTTTGAGATGGAGTCTCGCCCTGTCACCCAGGCAGAAGTGCAGTGGCACAATCTTGGCTCACTGCAACCTCCGCGTCTCAGGTTCAAGCGATTCTCCTGCCTCAGCCTCCCGAGTAGCTGGATTACAGGCTCTCGCTACCACGCCCAGCTAATTTTTTTGTATCTTTAGTAGAGACAGAGTTTCACCACGTTGGCCAGGCTGGTCTCGAACTCCTGACCTTGTGATCCGCCCCCCCCCCAGCCCAAAGTGCTGGGATTACAGGCATGATCCTGTGAGCCACTGTGCCTGTCCACTTATTTTTATTTTTAGAGGAGTGTGACTTTTGGTTGTTAAGGAATGACTTTAATATTTTATTTAATGGTGATAAATCATTGCTGGTGTTTCTTCTCATTAGCAAAGTTATTCTAATAATAGTTACTAGGTTGTTTTTGTTTTTGTTTTTTTTTAAGACGGAGTCTCGCTCTGTCGCCCAGACTGGAGTGCAGTGGCACAATCTCGGCTCACTGCAACCTTTGCCTCCCAGGTTCAAGCGGTTCTCCTGCCTCAGCCTCCCGAGTAGCAGGGACTACAGGTGTGCGCCACCATGCCCAGCTAATTTTTGTATTTTTAGTAGAGGTGGGATTCCACAATATTGGCCAGGCTGGTCTCAAACTCCTGACCTCGTGATCCGCCTGCCTTTGCCTTCCAAAGTGCTGGGATTACAGGCTTGAGCCATCATGCCTGGCCAATTACTAGGTTTTTAGCTCTATCTTTGAAGAAGGGACCCCTTGCATTTGGAGGTTCGTTCATCTGTCCACAATGGTTGAATTAGTCCTGCTCTGGGAGAAATATTGTTTAACATTTTTGGACATACTTATCTGCAGATAAGAGACAGAGGCCTTCCTAAATTCAAACAAGTTTTTGCACAGTCTATGAAATATGTTAAAGTAGAATTGCTTAAAACACAGTGTAAATGGTGCTCACTAAAGTAAATATTTTTGAAAGTCTTGAAATTTGGATAACTTTGGCAGTTTTGTTGTTTGCTGTTTTGTCTGTGTGGTAGGGTTTTTTTCTTTTTTTTTTTTTTTTTTTTTTTTTGGTGACAGTCTCACTCTGTCGCCCAGGCTGGAATACAATGGCACGATCTTGGCTCACTGCAACCTCTGCCTCCCGAGTTCAAGCGATTCTCCTGCCTCAGCCTCCCGAGTAGCTGGGATTACAGGCACCCGTCACCAAGCCCGGCCTAATTTTTGTATTTTTAGTAGAGACGGGGTTTCATCATGTTGGTCAGGCTGGTCTCAAACTCCTGACCCTGGGTGATCCACCCGCCTTGGCCTCCCAAAGTGCTGGGATTACAGGCATGAGCCACCACGCCCAACCAGGTTTTTTTGTTTTTGTTTTTGTTTTTATGTTCTTGTTTACTTTTTGCTTTGTTCTTGGAAGTTAATAGTTATGTTTTTTCTATGACAAGGTTGGGAATATTTTTGTAGCTACCTCTTTTTTTTTTCCTCTTCTTGAGAAGGTAGTGAGTACATTTAAATAGATGAGATGTTTCCATTTCCATAGAGTCTCTATTGCATTTCCAAAGGGAGTATCGAGGCAGAGAAGTTCAGGTTGAGAAGCTCTCTGCAAAGGCTCAGGTAACTTAGGCTATTATTTCATATGATTCAGTAGTTCAGTTCCTGTTTTTCAGAAAAATGATTATTTTCATTTGCTGTGTCCAGGGCGCTTCATCTGCTTCTGTCTTAGAACTGTTTTTTGTTTGTTCTGAGACAGAATCTCACTTCCGTCACCCAGGTTGAAGTGCAGTGGGCACAATCATGGCTCACTGCAGCCTCGACTTCTGTGCTCAGCTGATTCTCCCACCCCAGCCTCTAGAGTAGCTGGGAGTACAGACACACAACACCACACCTGACTAATTTTTAAATGTTTAGTAGAAACAAGGTCTTACCCTGTTGCCCAGGTTGGTCTCGAACCCCTGGGCTCAATTGATCTGCCTGCCTTGGCCTCCCAAAGTGCTGGGATTACAGGTGTGAGCCACCTTGCCCAGTTGCAGAACTGTTTTTTGTTGTATTTTCTGTGGCCCAGCCTCTCTAGTGTTCTTCAAGTATGTGAGGTGCTAAATTTACTAACAAGGTATTTTCTGGTTTTTACCCTTTAAATCAGGTAGGGACTGAATATATGTCATTGAACTTCCTTAGAAACTTGTATTTTCACTCTTATACTAGAAAATGTTTGAGATTTAGGCTAGGCACAGTGGCTCACCCCTGTAATCCCAACG